>NC_063277.1:14834413-15135663 GCF_910591885.1 Bombus terrestris | reverse complement strand
ATATTACTTTCATACGACTAGAAAAAATTAATGCTATCAGAAAAGAAACGTATAGAACGCGATAAAAAGATTAGGATACGTGCCAATACCTTTCGTAATCACCGTAAATTGCTAACAATACCATTATTTTCATTAAATTTTTAGCCACAGTATTGTAAAAATTTATTTCCACTTTGTAAATGTTTCGGCAGTTGTTCAAATGCACTGCGATATAAAGTGCTTATTTCGTTCATTAAGTCTTCGATAGTTAATCACGCAAACATACGGGCGAGGCGAGCTAAGGCACATTTGTGTATCCAGTTTCGAGACGTGAGAACTTCTCGGAATTTTTCTTCCGTTCGTTTTTTCTCCACGTGCAGCCCCTTCGCGAGAAAACACAGGCCATAATTCATCGGCCATAAATATTTCGTTGAACGTGTCCTCTTTGCGAATCACTTCAACGAAATTCTGCAGGATAAATCATGAATGGCCGTGAATTATGAGCCCGGCCACTCTAATTCTGAGCTTTAATTTTCTCCGCGTTTATTTTTCATCCGTTCATCATATATTCTTCTTTCTCACTCTTCTGGGAAACTTTTCAACAAGTTAACACAAACTAAATCGAAATTCCATTTAGAATTCACTTTTTATCCTTTTCGTTATATACGACACTATTTAATTAAGCGATAAAAAAGTATGAAATGAAATATAAAAACTTGCTGAATGCACGATTCTGTTCGAAATAATCAGACGAATCTTAGCTTTAACCATTTCCTCCCATAATATTCAAGAGGTCTGACGTTACCATTATGAATGTTTAAATTTAAGCTGTCACGATTTCAAAGTTCCTAAAATTTCTTTAGTTTAAAACGCGTTACAACGTAATCTGCCCCAAAATGAAATTCTTGATAAAAATGTAAAATAAAAATTCACTATTAATTCCACCGATGACATTGGATTAATCTTACATTATTATTACGTCACAATTTACAAATTTTCCGGAATTCGCGCCATTTTTACAAATTATTGTTAGATTAGAACACGTTACGACGCAACACGCTCGAAGTTGAAATTCTTAGTTCTAATTGGTGGAAAATTTGAATCAAAACCTCACTGTTAATTTTCACCAATAACGTTCAAGGAATCCGACATTACCGTTACGAGTCTCAAATCACGTTGTAAATTTCAAATTTTCCACAATTCGCGCCATTTGTGCAAACGATTCTTAGCTCGAAACGAGTTACAATGTAACATGTTCGAAACGTAAATTCAATCGATTTCAGAGTAAAAAATGAGAATAGAAACTTACATGAAATCGCCTCCTTGGGAATGTCAGTGGCCGGAAAGCCTTGGGATTCGAAGTAAGGTTTAACAGCGTCACATTTCAATCCGGCGCGTACCGTCGTCGTCGTGACGCTAAGGATCAGGATAACACATAACATCGACAGCATACCACTCATAATTATTCCCGTGGCGGACACTCGCGATACACTCACGAACTGACGCGACAAATACGCGGGATACGACACTTACGCCTGTACATTCGCGGGAAAGTGACTTCGTAATCGTGACTCGGCTTGGCAAGCACGTTTGACAATTCGAAATGGGTAGCGCCACGATGGTTTCGATAATCGAGGAAACAAAATTTGAAAGGAACGCCGTAAATATCCGTGAAAGAGGGACGATAACAGATATAATACCTCCTCCTTACTGGTTCGACGCGCACTGACCAACTCGTGGAAAGAACGCGTGCCGACAACGATACACGCATGCGCGATACTCGAAGCCATCTGAGTGGAAGAACATACTTCAAATTTTGTGGCACGATAGTTACGCGCCAATCAGTTGCCATGCGCAGACCGGTAATTCCTTTGAATTTTGTTGTATAAGTTAAATTTTAAATAAAACATGCTCTAAGGAAATATTCATTAAAAAAACATATAAAATAGTCTAAAATACGTTTAATGTAGACGATTATGATAATATAAAAATTAATAAATATATAGCATATGTATTTATACATATATAATGCACGGTATTAATATTTCAGTTACTGGACGGAATTTGCATTAAAAGTTATCACTATGCAATTAAATTATATAAGTACACTGTCTTAAATACGTAGAATATAAAAAGATATTTAAAACGGAGAAGCTTCATAATTTAAGTTGAAAAAGATAACAAAATACTACACAAGAATATGACGCCAGACTTATAAATGAGATCAGAAATTATTCATTTTTCAACTACGAAAATTGTTATTAATTCACGTGTCCCTAATAATATTTTTAAAAATAAAATAACCATATAATCACTCGGTGATAAGTAACATTGAAAATTTGACTAATCACATTATCACACGTTTCTAAATTATAAATTCTAAATAGTCAGAAAATTACGGATTGATCTTATTGATTCAATAAATCAATCAGATACTCAACACATTATCTAAATCGCAACACGGATTAATACTTTTAAGCAGTGCACATTCTAACTGGTGCATACTACTATAAAAATGAAACATGCTCTTTCAATGGCAAGCTTAAAGCTCGCCGGCATGTCTGTTATAGCTCAAGCATAACATATTTGTCTGATAATGCATGACCAATACATACTCAAACACATCAATTACATATATGTAACCGTGCTGTGGCACAAAGGGCAAGCATTAATATTAACTACATCTCGTTCTGTAGCCACGTGGTGTCTGCAAACGGTGCAGATCCACGCATTGCTCAGATCCATCAACGGTTTGCCAGAGATAATACAAGGAGGGAACCTGGTCATACAGTTAGGACAGGCGACACACCAGTCGGGTACCAGACTCTCGCAATTTGTACATTCTGCCTTAGAATTACGAACATCTTGAGGACTGTGCTTGGTGAAGATGTCCACAGCCAAATCCTCATATTCTTCTCTGACCGCCTCTGAAATAATCTCTAGAGATTCTAATTTAATGAACGCCTTGGAACAGACTGCAAAAGCGTGATTGACTGCGCTTGATAGAGCAAGCAAGCAGTAAATATCTTCTGGTTGCAAGATATCTTCGTATTCTCTCAATCTCAGAGCTGTTTTCATGGCTGCATCAAAATTCCCTGAATATATCTGCCTATTGGCTAATAAGAGAAAATGATAAGCCTCTGCCCCTTTCCAGGCGTTCTCTATCACCCGAGTGTCTTCGTTGTTTTCTGTTAAACCCATCACAACGTTGCTACGGCCGCCCTTAGCAGCTGGCGCGGCATTGATATGATCTTCGACCAACAGAGCTGCTAGAACATAAATTTTCTTTACGCGTAGCGGATTCGTCCTAGTCTTTGCTTGCTCTTCTGCTAATTGAAACAGCAACTTTGCTGCTTCCAAATTGTGATTTGCCTTCTTGTATAATTCTATAGCCTGTAGTCTCTTTCCATTGGACAGAAGATGATTGGCATACTTGTTCAATAATTCGCTTATCTGGGCCATTTTATAAGTCTTTGCTAATTCGACTGCTTGGTCCCAGTGATTCAAACGAACGCACGTATCTACGGCCAGTTTCACATCTCCATATTTTATATATGCTGCTACTGCTTGAGAACACATACCCACGGAACCTAGCATTCTTGCTACCATTTTCAAAAGTGGACTTTTATCTGGTAACTGTTGCACTGTCCCTGCCAATTGAACAAAATCTTCTAATTTATAATAGCATTCTATAAGTTTCTCCAGATTCCTGCTCTTTCCATAATATTCTTTTGCACCTTCCCAATTCTGTCTTTCAGCATAATATTCGCCAATTTTATTGTACGCGTACTCCATTTGCTTATCAGACCCGCCAATACCCATTTTCATTAGCTGTACCACCCGAAAATAATCTCCTAATTTTTGACGTAACGAAATAGCAAGATCCCTTCTGTCCATATTTAAATATAATTTTTCAGCTTCGTCATAGTTGCCAAGAAACGCAGCCACCTCGGCTTTCTTCAGATGATCGTTGTGCACGTTCTGTAAACGTTTGATAAATTGTATACCTAAGTAATCTGTGCAACGAACCATTGCATTTTCTGCAGTCTCCAAATCTAGTTTCTGTAAAGCTGATTCTGCTAATAAACGCCATAATCGTGGATGTGGATTGTCCTGAATGAAATTGTTTGCTTCTTTCAAACCTACTTTCGTCAATAATTCCCTGGTATCCCTCAGTGATTTCACTTCTAAATCCACTATTAAGTCATTTCTTGTATCTTCTGGTTTCTGCATGAGATCATCCAATAAAACGCAACGTATTTCTAAATCTTGAAATGAACAGATATATCCAGAACAGGATATCGGTTCTTCGGGATCGAATTCTCTTAAAACGTACATTCTGGTTTTTTCTATAATTGCTAATAAAGCGGGATTGTCTTGTGCCCAGCACATGGCCCACACATCCTTTCTTTCGAACTTATTTATTTCGCCCTCTGATTCTCCATCCTTCAAAGTATTTTTCTTGAGATCAGTCTCCAAATCTAACATAGTTAGAACGCCACTCGTGTCCATAATAGACGCCCGAGATGAATCACAGTTGATTGCAATCTTATAAAGCTTACAATTTGTATTATATCTATTAGTAAGAGTTATCTGAGATAAAGAATATCTTTGAATCATTCCCGACTCTCTACCTATCAATAGAATCTTATCAGTTGCGCACAAACAACAAATCGGGTCCATAGTAGCTTTAGTATTAATAGGTGCCTCAAAGGATCTGTCTTTGTCTAAATCTTGAATAACTTCCGTCACCCCGGTCGGAGTTTCGTCAATATGGTAAATTTTATCTCTTCTAATTCGTCCTGCATGCAACATGGAACTACGAGGAGTGCGATAACTCCAAACCAAGAAATTGTTCTTGGATGCTGCAACAATTACACTATTTGTCATGGTCACCCATAATGGCTCTAAGTCTATAAACTTAGTATCTATTGGAGTAGCAATTGTATTGCATACTAAGAGTGCAAATTGCTCTGATCCTTGAGCTAGGTCATTTTTTATTGCCAAAACACAATGATCTCCATGTGAAGCTATGGAGATCAATGCTCTTACATTTTTAGTACAATATGTATTATTCGTTGTATTCCAAAATATAATGCAAATACCATCTTTGGTAATCTTCTCATTTGTATACACAACTGTATTACTGAAGTAAGTCCATTTATAATCTAAACGAATATTTGCAAAATAGATATGAGAATCAACAGATAGAGCTACTCTGAGTGATCCTCCTTCCCATGCACAACAGGTGACTTCTCTACCAGGTATTTTTAGGGTCCTCATATGTTTACCAAAAGGAGTATAAAACTGAATGACATTAGTGTCCTTTGTTTCTCCGTTACCCAATAATGGTAACATCCCAGTTACAGCTAATATAGACCCATAACTATTCCAACAACACCATGCCGCTGTCATACCAGTTTCTATTACAATTGGATTATCGTCATTAGTGTCTTTCATGAGCTGTATTTTACCATTCCTGTAGCAAACAGCTAAAGTTGGACAATCTATGCCAATATAACCATTCCTTCCATCATACCATTGTAATGAAACTATTGTTTGAACTTGACCACCATTAAGTGGTATCATATTTAACTTTGTTAAAAATACGCCTTGATTATCAAAGAGATGAACTTCCCCATTTTTTATGCCAAACAATAATAGTTTCCCATCTGGAGACCATTGTACAGCTGCAAGAGCTGTATTTTTTAATTCCTTGCCCCAGATTCTATTTCCATCAACTGAACCTACAATAACTGCTCCATCTTCATAAACTATGCAAATTTTTAAACCATCTAAACTCCATGCCATCCCTTTAACTATTGATTTATTGCAGTTATTTATCATTTCATCGTACCAAGAGCCCTTGTACAACATCCAAACTATAATTACACCATTCTGATCACTTGAAGTTAATTTCTGATGTTGTTCGTTCCAAGTAACTACTTGCACATGACCATTATGACCTTCTAAAGTTTGATTCATACTTAAATTACTTGCAGCAGTTAAGTTTCTAGACCTCCCACCACTGGTAGAACCACTTACATTGGAATCTACTCTAAGTACTTTCAAAAGACCATCCTCTCCGCCAACAGCTATATAACCTTCCCTTTGGTTCCATGCTATACAATTCAGACGAAAATTGTTTGGTATTGCTATTTTTTTACTCAAGTATACAAACATTTCGTAAATATTTAATAAACATCAATTATTTTGTATTCTTTACTGAATCAGCTTCTGAAAGAAATGATTGCAGCATATGAAAACTGATGCTATAATGGCTCAGTCGATTTTAAATTGTTATGATTGGAATTATTGTTCACTTACATTATTATGCAATGTTGATAGCATTCGTAATTAAAAAACGGAGCAAAGGTAAACAACGTTTATTGCCTGTTAAAAATATTTACAATATATATTACAATATTTTCTGTTATAGAACATTTTTAGCATGTTGCTTAAATATTACCTTTATTTAACTATATGCATTTTTTATAGCTTTTGTGATTCGATTGAGCACCAGTTTGAAGGAAAGGTTACTGTAAAGTATAAAACAGCTAAAATTTGGTAACAAATTTACATTGAATTGGACTTTATTAAATGTTCCCATTCACTTTGATGCCAGGAAGTGCAGTAAAATATACTATACTTCCGGTATTTCAAATTTGTCTTTTTAGGAAATACCTATTGAGATCTAATATGGACATATTTAGATAATTTACAATTTTTTTTACAAAAGATAGTTTGTATAAAAATATATTTTTTAAGCCACTACAAATTAGAGAAAATGATAAAATATGTTTTAAAATAAATGAATGCTTTCTGTAATTTGTAACTCTTTTCAATTCTATGCACACATAGTATTATATGTATAAATATATTAAAGTACCGGTTTAAAAATAGTAAGATTATGCGGCAGTTTCTTCACTACACCCTTCCCTCGCCATAAATGAACCCAACAGTCGCACACTTCTGAATACATACTCACGATTAATGTACAAATCTCAGGTTTTTCAATAAATACTTCAGAATCAGGAAATTCAGTAATATTCTCACATCCACTAACATCGATATGTCTTAGTGTTGGTGTGTACTTCAATAATAAATTCAGCGATTGTACTCCCACTTTTCTATTTCCTTTAAGCACAAATTTCGAAAGATTCGATACACGTGATAATATATTTCTAATGTCAATATCCGATAATTCGCATGAAGCAAGCTCTAAACATTCTAAATTAACAAATGAAAAATCTGTTTTATTAAAAATATTTTTAACCAAATTAAAATCCCTAGAACAAATAGTATTCGATAAATTCAAATTAAGTAATTGTCTTTGTAAAGTGGCACAGACTTCATCTTCACTGAAAAAGTTCCAAGAAATATCTAAATTTACTAGATTATTGTTGTTTAAAAGAAAACGAAAATTACGTAATTGACAATATCGCAAATTCAATGTCCGAAGCTGTGTTAAAGGGGTGAAAAGTTTAAATAAGATTTCTTGACTTGATGATCCAAGAGGATTATAGCTGAGATCAAGAAACTTAAGTTGTGAAGGTAGTTTCTCTAATTTACTTAGGCACTTATAATCTATATCACATCCTTGAAGGCACAATTCTTGCAAAGATGACAATCTTAAAATACAATCATTTAAAGATTTTCCAAGTTCATATAAGTTACCACCGGATAAATCTAATATTTGAACATTCTTTTGATATTCTAAAGTTTTCAATAAAGATATAAATTCTTCTTTTCTAATATCTTCTTGTTTTAATCGCAAAGTAAACGTGTTCTCGCATGATTTCAAACACTTTAATACGCATTCTCGAACATCTAAAAATATTAAAAGTAATGATTATTTTGAAAATTATGAAGTAAGTATACTTACTCATAAAATATCTACCTATACTGTAATTTTTACAAATCGCCCCATATCGCTCGACAATAGAAGGAGTTTCTAACTCAATTATTTCGCATGCCAAATTTTTAACAATATCCCCTTCATTTAATATCGTGAACACGTTATTGCAATTGATCGCAATACCATCCATAGTTTTTAGATCTAGTTTTGCTTTACACCCAGTATCGTTGTAGAATTTAGTTTCAATATCAGCTACAATTTCTTTTACTAATGGCCTTATTGTATTCGAAAATTCTATTTGGGTTTTAAACATTTTTCCATCTACAAGAATGTTTAAAATAACTGATCTTATAGTATTGATTTCTGTTGATTCACATCCTGTGTTAAATGAAATTTCAGGTGAAGAACTTCGAGAAGTAGAATCTTTAGTAAATCCAATTGATAACAACGACATTTGCTGTTTTTTTTTCTGAATCTTATGTTCAGTAGAAGTCCGTCTTATTTCAGTACTGCAACTATCATTACTATCCTCCTCTATTACATCACATTCATTATCTCCAATTACTTGATTCTGACTATTCACTTTTTGCCGTTTTAAATTTTTCTCAATATCGATATTTCCATTACTTGATTTCCTCTTTGTCATTGAGGAGGAATGTTCATCAGAGTACCTTCTATTATTTATACTTTCATTGATATCATCTTCCAACCATTCATCCAAAAGAACCTCTTCACTATTCAAAAGTGGATTTACATTTCGTTTCATAGAAGACAAAGAAGCTCCAATTGGATCATTCCTATGTTTCAAGCTAGCTATAGTTCTTTTATAATCTTCACCTGCAGAGATCTTTTCCATAACAACATTTTCATCTACGCTGTGAGTTTTTGAATTGCATGATGATGTATGAGATCGTTTCGAAATTCTCTTATTACTCGCTGGTATCATAGCAGACAATAATTTGTGCATTTCATCATACTCCATTTGATCTTCAGAAGATAAATCATCAACACGATTCCTCCATTGTTCTAGACAATCTAGTGCAGTATCATCATCATTTGTTTTAAGTTCCACATTTGCTCCATGTTCAATTAAAAATCTCATCATGGTAAAATTGCCGCAAGAAGCCGCATCATGAAGAGGAGTAACTCCTTGGCACATTAAACTTCCAGGATCATTTACATCTGCACCATATTTTAATAATAACTTTGCAATTTCGACATGACCATGATTAGCTGCTTCATGAAGAGGAGTCCAGCCAAAATGGTCTCTAACATTCGTTAAATGACCAGATTCTAATAATTTTTCTACAGTTTCAACATTTCCATGTATACAAGCTACATGAAGTTGTGTTTCTCCTTTTTCGTTCCTTTTTATAGCAACCGACGTCTTTCTCGTTCGTTTTCTATTTTTAATATTTTCTCTAACTTTTAATTCTGCTTCAACATCCGACAAATCTTCCAAGCAAATGTTTGCACCAATATTGTTTCCTTCTGATTCGCTTTCACTATCTGTATCATTACATAATTTTTCCAATGTACCTAACTTTTCTGAAAGTGCTCCTATCTCTTCTGTTCTATTAGTATTTGTTAGATAATTCAAGTGTTCTCTTAAAACAGTTGTTTCTAAAGAAATATCATTGCAAGCTTTTGCATTTTTCAAGGCTAGACTATAAATTTCTTCAATCTCTTTGTTGTTTGCTTTAATAGTTATCAATAAATCTACTAAGAACAAAGCAGATCTACATATTTCACGTGGATTTGTGCATAGTTCTAGTTCTCTACGAGCAAAGTCCAATGCTTCATTATATTGTCCGACATCTTTCAATGTTTGGGCTAAACTTAATAAAGCTGCCCCTATGCGATCGCTTTGTATTTCTTCCGCACACATGAGCATCTTTCTGTAATATTCTATAGCTTCCTCAAAACAGTGTGCAGCCACCGCTGCATCTCCTAATGTCTCATAATATTTCAACTTAATGTTGGTATCTTTTTCTGTAGTTAAAGCTTCTTCAGTTGTTTGTAATGTTGCAACTATAAACAAAATATTTTTTCAAACAAATACTTCAAATAAAACCACAAAAATAATTATATTCTCTTAACCTATCCTTAACCTTAACCATACCTATCCTGAGACATTTTTCTACTTGATGCTTCAGATTTTGTGATAAGTTTTCCGTAACGTAAAGAAGCACTAATATTTTTCGTGATTCGGTCCATTTTCCTATTTTTAAAAGCAATTCTGCTTGAAGAAATCGTGCTTCCGCTTTCAACGATGAATTATCAACTTCAACGGCAGTTTCGAAATGTGCTAAAGCCAGATCATAATCGCGATTCCGCTCGTAAATTCCTCCGAGAGCAATTTGCGTTCTATAGAAATCTTCCCGTAAGTTGTGTGTCTTACATAAACCTGCAGCTTTTATCAGTAGATCAACAGCCTCTTGGTGTTTTTTTTCAGCTTCTAGTACTAATCCCAAATTCAGTAACAATCGTGCCCTCATTGTCATTAATTCTTTTAGGTCAATGTTAGTATCACCCAATCTAAATAAAATACAAATATACTTTTTATAATATACTGCTTAGGAAATTAATATCATATATATATTTTATATATTATATTATATTATATTATATGTTATATATATATATATTATATTATATAAATTTATTGACATTAAATAAGATATAATACTCATTGCAAAGACGTATACTCTTCGTGTACGCTTGTCTTGCACTTATAAGAGCATCGGGTTTTCTTTCAGATTCTTCAGGCTGACTTTCAGCCCAACAAAAATATGTTCTACCTAATGTTGCATAAGCTCGTTGTTCTTCTAATAAATTTTGTATCTCCTTGGCCCCTTCTACCTAACACAAAAATGTTTTTATTATAATGCTATACAAATTAAAAATATTAACACAATGAATATTTTAAATACAAACCCAAGTAAAGATTTTGATGACTCAATGCTTCCTCGTAATTGCCAAGACTTGCCTGTATTTCTCCAATCATTCTGTGAGCAACTGCTATATTTAATTTATCTCCTAAGATATTGCAAATTTCCAGTTGTTCTGTATATTCCTGCAAAGCATCTTCATACTTGTCACTTTCAAAGTATACGTCACCAAGCTCTTTAACAATTTCAGCCAATTGCTGAAGGTTGCCATCACGCTTGACCCGTTTCTTCTTTTTAATTAATCCTATTATCAAATCAACATTTCTGTATACATAGCCTACTATGTTACTTACTAGAGAAATCATATTTTAACTCTCATTATACAATGAAACTTAGTTTTCATACATTTTTTTATACACATTAATTTCGGTAACATCACATTCATATTTATAATCTTCTTATAAATATTAAAATAGAAAAGAGCAAGTAAAATACTACTCACTTCCGATATCCATTATTTACAAATACCAATTATCACAGTAATAAATGATTCATATTCAACTTTGTGGATTCGAATTCGGACCTCATGCGATCGGGACTATGCCGTCATACGAACACAAAGAGGAACATCAAACCGAAAGCACAGTCACGCACGAAAAGTATCAAACACTGCAGCAGACGCCTCATAACGGTAAAGAATAGAGCATGAAGTGCCTTTGATGGAGAAACGTGACAAAATTATCAAGTTACTAGACATCGAAATTACCATCGATCGCTGAAAAAACAAGGTACTGTCACATCTAAAAATTTTCATCCAAAATATTTGATAAAATCAGCTATGATATTTACAAATTTCTAAAGTATTTCTAAAGCTAGCAGCAGCTGTATAATTGAAATAGCGTGAAACGAAACCGTGAGAAAACAATAACAGATTAAATTCCAGCGGCATTGAGCACAATTGAAATCGCTTTAACTCTAATTACGTTAAAAAGGCGGCAATGAGCGAATCTCGTAGCGTATCGTAGCGTAGTTTTATTTCAGTGAAAATTTTCGTACGCGTGCTACGACGTTCGCTTTCGTAATTCTTCGCCTAATTCAAGACGCGCGTGAACTTCAATGACTTCATAATCTACGGAGCATAAGTACGACCTGGTACGAGGTAGTACGAGCATTTAGCAGTGGGTAACCTGTGGCGCTTGAAAGTTCACTGTTATACTCTTGTCTATGTGACTTCAGTCGGGCCGTGTTGCGGGTCGCGTAAGGGTGATGGGTGCTGTTTCTTTTTACACATTGACACCAAGTTGACATATTGCGGAAAAAAATCTTTATACCGTTCCGCTTTTTTCCCTCTGATATCGTTTGATGATTTTCGCCAGACCCACTAATGGCAGGAGAGTTGCATAAAGAAAGGTTCACGGGTAAGTTATAGAATGCTGCCAAGCATTAGAATCACACCGTCTTTGGATCGATAAGCGCGGATCCGTTTTTCGTTGATGAATTTTCCTCTCATCTTTGGATGCTGTTCAATCTAATCTTTGTTACGACATGCTGAAATAATATTTCAATACTCTATTGCGTATTACAACGAAAAAGTTTGTTTATATAAATAAAAAAAGCACATTTGCCTAACGGAATTATTCTCTCGTCATCCTTTTAATTGCCGAGATACATAAATTGCCATTAATTAAGGTATCCGTTATGAAAGGTCCGCAACAGAATTGTCTTATGTGTTTTATGCGACTAGAATGATAATTATAAAATATATTAATAGAAATTCATTGTTTTTTTTATTTCAATCTTTTTATTAATTTAATAAAATATGGAATATTTAATGCACTTTGTTTATTTTTTCCTTTTCTTCTTATATATAAATATATATATATATAAATTTATTATTGTATTGGAATAAATATTTAAAAACTAATAATGTCTTAATTTAGTTTATATGGACAGAATCATGTGCAGCATTTCTTTTTATAGATCCAGAAATCAACATATATACATACAGAGTTGTGTAACACACAGAGTTGTATATTTATTTTGGTCATTTCTCATCACTTACAAGAATATTTTAGGAGATTATACATTGAAAGAATGTTGCCATTAAGGAAATTTATTTTTAAACCAAGCAACATCTGTTTTCACAATCTAATCTGTTTAGTTCCAGTTCAACCAAGATCACTCCTGTATTTACGTATACCAGAAAGCTCCACAATGTTCAATTGCGATATTGAAATTCACCAACGATGGAACAAAGAAAACTTGCAAAATCCTGTGACACTCTGGCAAGGTTGAACAAGAATGAACATAAATTGTTTGAAAATCAAAATCATTGTATCAAGCCATTACCTATTACATTTAATGAAGAAGATGCCGAAATAATAAACAACAAAGATTCCATTAATGATTCAACAAAACTCAACCATTGTAACAACTCCTCAAAACCATTATTATGTATAAAGGACTCTCAAGTAATTTCTTGTAATTCAATGTATATTACAATTAATTATTTATATTACTGTAATGATATTGCTTATGTGTTATTTTCAGAACTCTCAGGAAAGAGAACCACCCTCACCAACCACTCTACAATGGGGTAGAGCTATAGCAGAAGTAAAGGAACATGCTGTAGCAAAATTACAAGATGAACTTAAGAGAGCACATGAGGAATTAAAATTGAAAGACGAAGAAGTCACAAGACTTTCAAGAATTAAACAAGATGTTGAAGCTGAATTGGAGGAACTCACTGCCAGCCTCTTTCAAGTAAATCTCATGGACTGTATTGTTAATATGTAACATAAAGGCATAAAAAATTGAGCAAATTTTTATATATATATAGGAGGCACATAACATGGTACGAGAAGCAAATGTACGTCAAGCTACAGCAGAGCGCCTATTGGAGGAAAGTCGTATGAAAGCTGAAGTTTTGGCTGCAGAAGTAGCGGCTCTAAAAACGTTAGTGTTAACTTCGACGCCGGCTAAACCAAACTTCCATCTACATCCGCAGATCGATACGAAAAGTCGCCCAAACAGTGAAGATACTCAGCAAGGTCTTTTTGCAAGGAAACATCGAAGGTAAAATTGCATTTACTATCATTACAATTAAAAGCCTTCTAATCATATCTTTTGTTAGTTATCAGGAATATCGATAAATGGAGGTTGGTATTTAAATTATATCTGAAATATTTTTGCACCTAGATCACCGTCGCATTTCAATTTAAAATACGGTCGAGAGAGTTCTCCGCCGGATTCCCCACTGAAAGAACAAAGATCATCTTTACCTTCGGATCGAGAGACACTAGAAAGAGATTGGAAAAAAGATTCAGAAAAGGAGAAAGACAAAGAATGCAAAGACTTTGGCCTCGAAGTTGATCCTAGAGTTCATACAGAGTTTCTTAAATGGAAAGCTAATCCATGTGTAGACAAAGGTGATCCTTTTGTTGGTAGAATCTTTACAGAAGACATCGATCTTTGCCTTGATTTCCCTAACAAAGAATTGGGTTCGAAAGTTAAACAAGCCGTTCTCGATGGCATCATCTTTATCGAAGCGATCAGCGACAAAACTAAATTCACTTTTCCAAAGTAAATCTTGTGTTTTAATACCATAGCGATATATTAGAAATTTTCTGATTATACTAAATTAACATATATTTTCTTTTTTGTTTTTTTTTTGTTTTTGTTTCTTTAGAAAATGTGTATTGCTTGAAGCACCGCGCCAATGTTATTATCGTATGAGATTCGGAGATCAAGAAAATCAGTGGTACAGCATATCACAAATTTGTCGCAATCGAGTAAGTGTTTAAATTTTGTAAATAATTTATTATGAATCTTTAAATATTTGAATATAAAATTAAATATATTTTTATAGATTATAGCGGTCTGCGATTTTTTGAATTATTTACGTTACATTGAACGTGGCCTTGTTAAAAGCTCAGGTAAATATTTATTATACTGATTTACCTTTCTGGTAGTGTAGAAATTTAATTATCGTTACAGTTCACGATGTTTACTGGGAAATTACTCGATTACGAAAGGAAATGGCATTTGCTCGTTTGGGCCTCGCACTATCGTCTTAACGCTCTCCATGAAGGACTTTTTCTAGTCTTAAATATAACAAATTAGGCCATGGATCTGTTATTATTCATTTACAAGTATCAACTGTAGATTGTTAAAAATTTTAATCGTTCCAACTAGCCTCGATCTTTTTTATCTACTGATCGAGATTTTGTAGAGTAAGTGTTAAAGTTTTAATATATGAAAGCTCTCAAATTCCTCTACTCATAGCGTGAAACGCTTCGAATTGTTTAAGATAGAAGGAGGGATTTATACAAATCAATTTATGAACCATTTCGTTTGAGATTATAATTTCTACAATGTCGAATCTTATTTCATTCACAAACATAATATCGAAGACTTTCCTTTAATGATCTGAAAAGTTCATTTTATATCATTTTATTATTATAGCGAGCATAAATATGTTTTAATCAGTTTTAAAGTGCAATCAAGTATTTCTAAGATATTGGGAACATGGTGCCTTTTGACTTTCCGCTTATTAATAACGCGTGACTAGCTTTTAGTTTAAGCTTTATAGTTATAGCGATTTATTCGCAGCACGTAAAAAGAGATGACTTCGTTATTTCTATAATTTATTAGCAGCTATTGTTTTTATTCTCCTCAAATCGTATAATGGCAGCAGATAAATGCAGGCCTTTGTCTTTGTTCATTTAAGAAAAAGGTGTAAATGTTGTAGTCTAAAAAAGACTGTAGGTATAAATGTCTTCTAAAATCCTCTTTTACATTATCTTTGTTTGTATATTCTATGTATATAAGTACACATACCTTTGGACATAACAAATGAAATCCTAGAATTACTTTAAAAAACTTATATTTTAGCGTATATTCATAATTTAATGGTAAACGTGTCATAGAACATTGAAGCAATGAAATTATTTCAGTGTTTTTTTTAATGCATATATATCTCAAATTTTGGTGCAAGTTTTAAAAAATGCCATATATAACTTATCAAAAATCAAAAACACAAGCATATAATTATTATCGTGCTTAATAATGAGTTACATGATATAAAATAATTAAAATTCGTATTTTTAACCCTGATCTAAGGACGGGTGATATTATATTAAATACAATGATAATTACCATCTTTATATATACAGTAACTTATAGATTCTTGCATATTACAAAATTTCGTGAAAAACTTTGTCCAAAGGTACGCAGTTTATCCTCAAAGAAAAAGTTGTATTATATTCATTTCAAAGAATATTCTCTTCTGTTGCAAATATTAACTAGTACCTGGTAATTAGCGCGCATATTTAAAAAAATGTATATTGTTAAGACTATACATATATTATGTCATATAATTAACATATGACTAAAGTGATAAAAAATATTTGAAATTATGAATATTTGGTGTGTGCTATAGTTAGAGAATCATCTTTTACAATGTACCAAATTGTAGTACAGTTGAAGCAATTTTTTTGTTACTGTTTTTTAGTGCAACATTCTAATTTTGTCTTATGATTATACAGAATTAGATATCTAATATCTAATATACTATATACAATCAAACATTGTTATTGTTACATATGAAAATGTTTTAATTTTGGTTGATAAAAAAGGTTTATATATTTGATTTTACATTTTTATGAATTGTTTTATCTAACTGAGACAAAATTTCGCTTATCTAAGACTCGAAAAGTTTATTCTTCCAAAAAAATGTGCATTAAATTCAATATATAAAATTGTTTTTATATAAACATATATGTAAATTACTTATGTAAGTAATTGTTAAAAATACGTTCTTTGCGTATTAATGGTGCTTTATGATAATTATTGAAAAAAATATCCGTATAAAATACTTCCAAACAGACATCTCTTAAACTAATTTTAGGAACTTGGTTCGTTAGCGAGTTTTATACAATAAATCAAAATGAATGTGTTCGAATACAAAAATATAACGCGGCATGTTTTAACTCGAGATAATTTGTTTTGAAAATAAGATTTTTAAATCAAAATAAATGTTAGCTTTTTCTTGCAAATAATCATGCATCAGTAGATGTTATACAAAGTGATATATCCTACAAAGATTTATTTAAAAAATTTATATTATTTTGTTGTATACAATTCAAAAAGTAAAAAAATGTGTTCGAAAATGTTTAATAACGCTCTCGTTGTGGAAGGTTGAGGTATAAATGAATTAAATATGTTAAATATTAATGGTCGAAATAATAGGAAATGAAATGGTAATGAGATTTATATGTTAAATAGTCAATTAGAAATATTCCTAATAGTACTTGTTCAAATTCTTCAGAGTTGCCAAAGATTGCTTCTGAATGATTTTTATTGAAATATACATACTGAGTTTTATTTAGACGTGGTTTCTAGATACATTTAGATTCGGAAAGACAAAAGCGATTTTTGCATAATTATACAAAGAAAATGTAATAGTGATTGTCAAGGAACTAAATTGTAATAGTATCATAGTTATATTTAAAAATAAATTTTCATGTTCATTAGTATAGTACTAAGTATATGATCTTTAGTTATTAATAAGCTTTATGTATTGCAACTGTAATTATTTTTCGACCTAATTATCTATTGAATAAAATTATTTGTTTTAATATTATACTTGTATTCGAATCAATTTTATCGTAAAATTATATTACGTATAAGCTCAAATAACGATATACATACGAAATTATTTCCGGCTGAAATTTTAAATTCCTTAGACTGGAATCAATTTACGTAAAAATTAGTTAAGAATTGAGTTTAATTTGAAAACAGTATTGTAATTTTAAGCATTTTTGAATACTACAAATACAATGAAACGCATTGAACTCATTTAGAATTAAAAATAGCAATCACGATACACATCTATTGAATCATCGCAAATGTTTCCTCCTTTTATTAAAAAATCATATTTCTTTATTTTCTAACTACAATCATTTCTTTTATAATTCAGAAAAATAAAATGTAGAAGGTACTATGATACTGTTATTCTTGTATTTTGTATAAAATTAGATATATTCTTACCGATTTCAATCGTAATGTCTGTCGTAAGATTTGAAATAACAAATTATTCTAGTACCAATATGTAGCTATAACTACATACATACATACACGATTGCAATTGGCCAGCAGATGGTGCTGAAAATCAAGTTCCCTCTCTTTTACTTTGATAATGATATACGATGTACAATGTACAATATATTCCTCTACAAATCTGTACTATAAATATTTATTGAAGTCTCACTTGTCTCGTGATCACACGTCTTGTTACCTAGTTGTGTAATTCCATTACTGGAGAAAAATACGTTCGGTACAAAATGTTCAAAACTGCAGCGGTGATAGCGCTTTGCACCACTGGAATAACTATCTTTTTATCGTAAGTTCATTGATGTTATAAGATAATTAATAGTGAATTGAAAACTACATTACTAACAACATCAATACTCCACAACAACAACCGTACATAACGGTTATTGCTTATGTTTGATCCTTTTCTGTACGTTTCATGCTATAAATTTTTCTGACACTATGCTGTTTCATACATTTTCATAAATTTTCGTAATGTTTTGAATATCATTTTACAAATTTTAGTATTGCTTTCTTAGATATCGTGATCATTAAATTTATAATTACTTTGTGTCGGCTTCCCATTGTCTAATTGATCTATAAACAAACTAGCTTTAAAATAAGAAAATCTTATTTGTGCATAATTTTGTGAATAATTGTATAATTCATCATATTTTAAATTCAGAAAGAAACCTTAATATTCATCAATACTTTCAACAAAGGAATATTTGGATATTTATGAGTATTTTAAAAAACAAACTTAGAATATTTTATGTTTATAAAATATTGAAAATTAAAAACTTCGGCACGTATGATTTGTATGTTTTATGAGGAAACAGGATTTTTTTAATTTAATAAAATTTCCATTACAAACGTTTTATGTCACATGTTATGTAATACGTATTCATTCATAAAATTAATTTTCTTGTTTATTTATTAGTGTACTACAAATCAACAAATCAATGTCTCTGAATTCTTAGATACCATGGCTTAAAAACAAATTCAACTAATTGTTATGATTATTCGGTTACAACTTACTATTTACAACGTACTACTATGCGCTAGTTACAACGATAAAAATAGACGGTTATTAAATAAACATGCATAACAATGTCTAGTAACAAGTATTTAATCTATAATTTTAACGTCATTTTTTGTATAATTAGATTTTGCATTTGAAAATAAATAATACACAAATATATAAAACTAAAAGATGCATTTCTATCAATTGACTAAACTATATTGGCGTCAGTAATATTTACTATTGAATTATATAATCATGTTGAATTTAGGAAGACTTACTAATTAGTGAATAAAGGTTATATTTATTTTACATATATTCTCTTCTATATGTTCAAGTACATATATATTATAGTATACAGTCTTTACCATACAAAAAGAAACCTCGATCAAGCGTATCTAATCGCGTATAGATATTTTCACAATTGATCCATTTGAATAAGAAGAACAATGACATTAATAAAATGGAATCATATACGTATTTCTCTTTCGTTATTTCGTATACTTAATATTTTGAAGCATAAATGTAATATTTACAAAATTGCAAATCTAATGTAGTCATTTAATCGACGTATAAAATACTTATCGTTCAAATCATTTATAATTCGGTGTAAGGTTAAAATAAGAAAAGAAAATCCATTTGATTGATGTCATAAATCTATTATTTAATATATGGCTGTTTTATTAATAAAATTCGCTATATCATGCGATGAATAGCAAAAAATTATAATTATCATCCGTTGGAAACCAGCATATTATTATAATGTTGACTTTTGTACTTTATCACTATCTAAGTTTAAACTATCATCTATATACAACATGCAGTTTACATTATAGTATAAAAAGTCATAAGCATTAAATAAGACAAGCAAAAAATATTATTTTCCATTTATGCAACGTAAGATCTTTTAACATGTATTGAGATTAGATTTTCTTATTTGTAATAAGATAATTCGAAATTTATTGATAACAGTGTAGAATTACTGCCAGTTACTGTTGCTACTTACAACAGTTTAAGAGCAGAATGTCCAGCTGTGGTGTTATCTAATCATCATAGCAGTTACAATTACATGACTTTCAAACATTACAAAATCAAGATCAGTTTCTAGATTTCTAAAAATAAGCATACTAATAAAATGCTAATAGGAATGTTCTTATTGTTGCATTTCTATCCATCTTGAATATTATTCACAAAATACTTATGCTTGTATCTATGTAAATTGATTTTCTAACAAAACATCATTATCAAAATATTATTGTATAAAAAATATTTACCCTTATCAGAAAATATCAAAATATTATTGTTTTGAATTAAATCATGAAATTACACTGTAAAATAATTTTATATTGCACATTTTTTACCAATAGAATACTTTATAAAGCAGACCCGCGAGGCATGCCTGGTACTGTCTGTACATAGCTTAAGATCGAAGATTGATTACTCATCATTTATAAGATATTGGTATTATATCTTTTAAATAAATCTTATCTTTCATCTAAGTTATATTTGATAAAACACTCTTACTTGTAAGTTGAGAAAACATGATTTCGATTTACGAAGGTCATGAGTGTAAACTTTCAAAAATACAATCAACTAATTACATTTCAACATAAGATTTTAATATTTAAAGTATTGTAACCTTTTTTCACAATTATTTAACACAAAGACCTCTTATTTTACCTGTGACTAATTATTATTTATTACATAAATAAATTCAATAATTCGTTTAGTTCCACGCAAGAACATAAGGTTCCAACGTTGCCGGAGACAAACTGGGGACCGAAAAAAAATGGAAAAGAGTCTACAGAAATACGACCTTTCAAGATCGATGTACCAAAAAAAGTAAATAAAAAATCAAATAAGATTTATTTTTTGCTTCTAATCTTCTGATTATATTTTAAAAAGAATTCCTGAACTGTTCAAAGGTCTTGGATGATTTAAAATATCGCCTGACACATAGAAGAACGTACGCTCAACCATTGGAAGATGTTGCATGGACTTACGGTATTTCGACTAAATATCTCAATACGGTACTTGATTATTGGAGAGATAAATATAACTGGACTGAAAGACAGGCGTTGCTAAACAAATATCCTCAGTTTATCACAACTATCCAAGGTAATGGAACAATTCGCATATTTTTTTAATTAATAAAAAATCCTAAACAAAGTTAAAAGTAAAGAACTTGAAAACATTAGGCTTGGATATACATTTCTATCATGTGAAACCAACAAATCTACCAAAGGATAAGAACTTAAAAGTTCTGCCTCTGCTAATGCTACATGGATGGCCGGGATCAGTTGTGGAATTCCAAAAAATTATACCCATACTAACAAAACCTTGGCCTAATCAGAACTTCGTGTTCGAAGTTATTGCACCGTCACTTCCGGGATACGGTTTCTCAGAAGGAGCGGTACGACCGGGCATGGCTACTAGTCAGGTAACGCTTCTCCTTTTTATTTACACAAAAATATGACTGACGTACATATTATTTTCTACTGACTTTTCTCTCAGATGGCTGTAGTATTCAAGAATCTGATGCATAGACTTGGCTTTGAAAAGTTTTATGTCCAAGGAGGTGATTGGGGATCTCTTATTTCCGCTAACATGGCTGCTCTATTCCCCGAAAAGTTAGTAATAATAGTAATATACATTTTTGAAAGAAATGAAACGTTATGCATTTGATTTTTAGAATAACTGGCTTACACGCGAACATGTGTGTTGTCCTGATGTCAGCGTCTAATTTCGCTTGGTCAATTATTGGTAGCTATTTCCCATCTTTAGTAGGAGTAAACGAACATTATTCACTCTATTATCCCTTCAGTACAGCTTTGTCTACGCTAGTTGAAGAAAGTGGTTATTTACACATACAGGCTACAAAGCCAGACACTATAGGTATTTTTGCTTCCTCTGTTGAAAGTTATTGATGATATACATTGTTTAAATGTACATATATAAATTATATATAAATTATAAGATTTAAAATTTATAAAATTGTTCCTCAGGCACTGCATTAACTGCCTCGCCTGATGCATTAGCGGCATATATTTTGGAAAAGTTCAGCACATGGACAAATAAAGCATATAAAGAACGAGATGATGGTGGTTTAACAGAAAAATATACGTTAGACGAGCTGTTAGACAATATAATGATATATTGGGTCAGTAACAGCATTACTACAAGTGTTAGACTTTATGCTGAGAACTTTGATTCAGCATATAGAGCTTTAAAAGTTGATCAGTAAGTTTATCTCATTCTATAAATTTATGAATTTTTTGTGCCTATTCCGAATGTTTAAAAATACATTTTATTTCAGATTGCCCATAAATGTACCTACAGCTTGTGCAGCATTCCCGCAGGAACTATTAATTCAGCCTAAAAGTTTGCTTAAATCAAGATATCCTAACATAATTCAATATAATGTTATGCCACGTGGTGGACACTTTGCAGCTTTTGAAGAACCTAGACTCCTAGCTGATGATATTTTCAGTTTTGTTAAAAAAACTGAGGAACCTAAGGCAAAATCTGCATAAATTGTAGTTCAATTTAATTCTTAATCATTTTTGCACAAGTAATGATATATTTTTTTAAACTACTTTAATAAATTGTACATGTTTCATATTAAATATAAACGAGAATCTTGATTATTTACATTCAGTATCATTTACAGTTTAATACATTGTACTTTACAATACCAGTCATACAAAATGTTAACAAGATTCATCTGACTTAACCAACATTGATTTTGTACAAGTTTTGTGTAATATTATTTATAAGATAATTACCTTATCATGGATTATACGTTGCTAGCACCAGACTTCTCAACATTTTCTAATAAGCTTTGTAAATTAGTCTCAAACAATTCACATCTAATTGGCATTTCCAGTGAATAAAAAGGATTTTTCAAAGCATAATCTGCATATAGTTCATATACTCTTTTCAACAGAATTTCTATTCCACTTTGTGTAGGTTCTGCTACCACAATGAATTTAATTCCAGTCAATGTTTGGTAGCAATGTAATCTAAATGTATCTGCTTCTAAAATTTCAATGCCAGAACAACGGGGTTCAGGACTTAATTGACTAGCAATTGCAAATAGAGGATAAAACATTGATGCTAAAAAAATTTTTTCATTGGTTGTCATCCTTGCTCGACTGAATTTAAGCGACATAGGAAAATTCTCTGGTTGTTCTAGTAATTCAAACACATCTTTCCCATTCTCCAATTCGCGACCTATTACAGGACTACCATTTACTGCGGTTAAAACATGACCCACTGGAAGAAGCGAATACATTAGTCAATCGTGAAATATAAAGAAATTTTTTTGGAAGTGAGGGAGATGTCCTTACCATTAATTCCATCTTTTTGCCCAAATGAAACGACAATCTTCTTATTTTCGTAATTTAACTTTATATCAAGAGGAAAATTAAATGTCCTTTCATTTTCAATTCGTGGAACATTGTGATCGTGATTAAATATTAGTCCACCCGATTTTGATACGATATAAACACCATAAATAACCATGATTATATTATTTCAAATTACAATGTAATTAATTCTCACTTTTTAGTTACTAATTTTAAACTTCATCTATTTATAGTTTTCAATTAACTGTTTATTTATGATACAACTGTCAAATATCAAGTACTTTTTAGGTTATGTTTTACTTAGACTTCGTATGAGAACCAGTAGTCGTTCGTAAATAGCTTAGATTTCACATGAAAATTACTAGACAGTTCATAAATAGCTTACAACTCATATATTAATCACAGATAATTTGATAACAGTTAGTACACAAATTATAATTATATATTAATAAATATATATTGAGTTTTTGTCTTGTGCTAAAATGGACAATAAGAAATGAGAGACAGTGTCAACGAACACGTGGTTATACACAATTGTCTGTAAATCTAAACGAATTTTAAATTTATATTAATAGATTATATATTACTCTTTGCAAGACAAATCTTTGAGTCATGGAAGAGAATTCGCATTTTTCCCATAAAATTTACAAAAATGATCCTTTATTATTTAAGAGTTACGTTGGTAAAG
Organism: Bombus terrestris; assembly: GCF_910591885.1. Lineage (NCBI taxonomy): Eukaryota > Metazoa > Arthropoda > Insecta > Hymenoptera > Apidae > Bombus > Bombus terrestris. The sequence continues at coordinate 15,111,767 of NC_063277.1, read as the reverse complement.
AAGTGAACATTTCAACTGAAGATAATAACACGATTTCTGGTATTGTTTATACGGTTGATCCAGTATCAGAAAGGTTAGAAAATCTTTCATATAATATTTTAACTCCTCGGTATTATTTATATATATATATTTATAAATAATTTATAAATTGTTTTTCAGTATTGTACTTCTACAAGGCTGCCAACAAAATAATTTAAAAATTGTATTTGGCCATGCGATAAAAAATATAGAGATCTCTCCAAACCAATTATGTGAATTACCACAATTGTTTATGAACGCGCCAACAAATATTCTTCGATCAACAGTAGAGAAGCGAAAAAGTGCTGTAATAAAATTATTGCAAGAAAATAGATTCCCCGTAAAAGAACAGAACGATATTTTAACAATAGAAAATGTACTTTCAATAAAACCACCGTATGAACCCGCCGATTGCATTTGCGATAATAGCATTATCTTGGGAAGAATTCAAAATCTTCTTTCCCGTATACAAATTTGATGTACCGACGTTTTCTAACAATATTCTACTTCTTCTTTAATTAATTAATGAAATAATAGTATTATATTAATAAGAACAATACAAATTGTATTTAAAAAATTGCTTTATTTTTTTTAATTTGAATTATATTTCTTTTTTTACCATAAAATATTTTATTTTTCGCACGTATCATATCATCTAAAATAAAGTTTCGCTTAATATACATAAATCAATCGCAGATGAAAGTGTTTCATTTACAATTGAATTCAATTTTAATATAGATACATAATATTAATTTCATTTCTTCCGTTGCTTTAAATGTATACCATTAAGTTGCATTCTTTTCAATTTAAATATAAAACATAGTTTTAAATATAAATTAGATCGAAACGACAATTTCTTAGAAATTATTTGCAATTATGGTAAAACGAAATATATGTTGTTGCTTTTTAAAAAGTATATAATTCAGTTAATGCTCTAAATACAAAAATGATATTAAAAAGTTTGTGCAGCTATTCTCATAATGTGCAATTCTTTACAAAATCAAATACTTAGTCATAAGATATTATATCATTCTAAAAATAAAAAAAAATATATGAAATTATCACTTCTGAAAACGTGCGCCTTTTGCAGAAAATAAAGTATAAAATGCTTTATTTTCTTTTTTGGACATGACGCTCGCCTTAAAAGAAGAAATGCAGACTGGAAATAAAGCTATAAAACTATTTAAAACGTTATTAAAAAAAATAAATTTTTAATCGTAGTATCGTAGTATAAATTTGTATAATATTTAAGTGAGAAAAAACATTATATTTTATCATCTTAAATTTAAACCCTCTTGCTGTAATAACTGGAGATAATTTATCACTTGCGATAAACTCAAAGTATTATTTCCAGTATTTGTTGCGCATAGATGTGTATCTTTTGCATTAAATATGTCAAGTACTTACCTTAACTGTTCGTTGCGTATATGTATTTGCGTGTATGCGTGAACTTTCTTAAACATATAATAGAAAGTAAATAAGTTTACAAAGCTCTATGCTGTTGCATACCTCGTAATACTAAGGTATTTGCCATAGCAATAGGGATTAAATTTTGATGTAAAAGCTTGATATGAAGTAAATGCAATTTCGGTAGTGTGGTGTAGAATTCATCAAAGAGCTTCCAAATATCTTCAGTAAAATCTTGGTTCGATTTTTTCCCTCCTTTTAGAAAAATATCGAACTTCTAACTTTTCTATTTTACTCGGGAAGGAAGAACTACTTTGAGTAAATTTCATCTGTTAGAACTACCTTGTGAATCTAGGATTTCTGGCATATCACAGCCACCGATATGTGCATATGCCTCTACGAGCTTCGTGCACGTAAAATAATGGGCCAATTGAACTCTGACGCACTCTTGGCTTCTCCGTAATATTTTGTAATTCGTTGTACATAGTGCGAAAAATCTTTAAAAATATTCGACACTTTCTTCGTTCATGTGAAATTTCCAACGATATCCAAAAAAGAGGAAGAAGAAGCAGTTTCTTCTAAAATAATGGATTATTAATTTATGATGTCATAATTGATAGCGACACACACACACACACATACACACACAAATAACAAAAGAACACACACACGTGTGTGTGTGTGTATTCTTTTGTTATTTGTGATTCAATTAAGAGGTACAGTGTGGCCATCGATGGAAAAGCGTATAAAAGAATGCGTGTAGAGTTCTTTCAAGGCAGTGTTTCTCCATAGAAATACGAGGGGCTTCTTTGGAGCAAAGTGAACATCCTAGAGAGTCTATTTTCTACATAGCAGGTCATTCGGTCTCTCCATCGGAATAATATTCAATAGGCGCTGGATCGCGAATTTTACGAGAATATCTTAAACCCAAGGAATCTGCAAGACTCTCAATATGTGACAATACCTAGGTGAAGAAAAGAAAAATGAAAATCTCAATTAGAAATAATACTCGTGTTCAAGAAAGAGGGAAAAGAGAAAATAGACTAGCAAGAAAATGTATATACTTACATAATCTAGTTGTTGTTTAGTGTGTGCAGCAGAAAGACAAAATCGTATTCTGCCTTCCATTAATGGAGTTGCTGGAAATCCAACACCTACTGCAGCTATGTTATACGTAGTTAACGTTCGTACAACTGCGCTGTTAATTGGAAGCATAATTACGATTTGATTTTCAATTTGTTTCATCTCCTCACACTATAATCTTGGACACATACCCTATTTTAGAAAACAGGTAAACTAACATAGGTACAACAGGCGAGTCTTCGTTCCCATAAATAATAACTCCAATCTGATTAAGTCTGCGCCTAAAGTACCTAGTATTTCTTGCTAATTGTTTCGTTCTTCTCTTTCCATCGTCTGTACCATCTTCACCGGTAATTATTTTCATCGAAGTTATGATTTGCTGTGCTATCGGTGGAGACATGGCTACTGCGTAAGTATGCGCGTGACTGTATATCCTTAAATGGTTTATTAATGACTAGAATTATAGAAACATCATTATTACCATCAATTTTTGATATCAAGAAAGGACATTATATTCATAATTATGAGAATATTTCTCAAAAATCTGTTCACCTTTGTTCCAGCAATATAACCTCCAGCAGATCCAAAACTTTTTGTAAAAGTACCCATTAGTATATCCACCTCTTTTGGATCAATTTCATAATAATCGCAAACTCCTCTTCCACGTTTACCTAATGCACCAGTGCTATGAGCCTCATCCAAATAAAGATATGCCTGTTATATTCAATTACACTTTAATATTCCAGATACATTGTAGTGGAGTTACATATGTGTAAATAAATGTACACACTTTGTACTTCTTCTTGAGTTGCAAAATCTCAGGTAAATGTACAATAGAACCTTCCATGGAATAAACGCCTTCCACTACAATTACTATTTTTTTCCAAGGTTCTCCAGAATCTGGTTGACCAAAAACTATTGCAGTTTTTAAACATTTTTCTAGATGCTTCATGTCTATGACAATACAAAATTGAACATTTTAGACAATATATCGGATTTTACCAGTGTCGATTCACTATTTTACAAACTTACTATTATGCTTAAACACTCTCACAGTAGCACCGGACAGCCTTAGCCCAAGTATCAATGAAGCATGATTTTTTTCATCACTTAGTACTAAACAACCTTTGCTTACTAACGAGGGCAAATTAAGAGCATTTGTTGCAAAACCCATTCCAAATACAATGGCGTCCTCCACGCCCAAAAATCTAGCCGTCAGTTGCTCTAATTCTTCGTGAATTGGCATGTTTCCTGAATATAAAAAAATATATATATATTTTTATTGTATAGTAAAAATTTATAACTAAACCGAGAAAAATTCATTACCGAGTTCGAGGCGACTACTGCAACTAGCACAGCCAAATTTCTTCAAAGTTTCAATACTTTGATCAGCACATTTACCATTTGCCTCCGCGAAGCCCAAGTAATTATACGATCCTAAATTTATACATTCTGATGTCGTTCCTGTAAACCTAAATAAAAGAATAGCAAATATAAAATAATGATATGACTTATTTAACTAAAACGTGAAAATATCGTATATATATATATATACATATATTTAATGAATTTATTCGATGAAAATTTATATTGAATCGAATTAAACAGAATTCCTAAATAAAAGGTGGGAGAAGACTGAAATGAAAATGATCTTGAAAATTAGATGATATTAATAAAAAACGATGAAGCTGATCAAAGTCCATTGAATTTGATTTCCAAGTTATAAATCTGCTTTCTCGCTCACTAGTCGTCAAATCCCCTTGAGTTCTTCATTACATTTAATCAAGGCGAATGTCTGCCTTCCTGTACCTCCCAATCGAGTTACGATTTTCGAATCCGTATATTTCACATTGATGTTATCTCAGATTCATTTCAAAATTGAACAATAATCACGATGAAATTAATAGAGTTTACGTATAATAATAAGAAAAATGACTAAGATAAGAATTAATACATAAAAAATTCATATCAGTACGAATTACAGATTATATTCGTAATGAAATCTCATTTAATGCCAGATTCGATAAATATTAATCACAGAATTTTGTGTCAAAGCTGACGAAATTTTTGTAGACTTTTCGCTAACTTACTGAAACGTCCATCCATAATCTTTTGTTATTCTATCCTTAAGTGTAACTGTCGCACCTGGAACAGAACATATGGGCCTGTTCCAACAATCCCTCACTCTTCTGTAAACGTATCGAAGATAAAATTCTTCGAAATGTTCGTACAGTGCTGCATAACCCTGAAACAAAGAAAATATTTGGAATCATTTGGAATTTTATTCCTTCATTGAAATTAATCTACCATAGACAAATGAATAATCTTAATTGCGGAGAAAATCAGAATTATTTTCCTCTGACTTATTTAAAAATTAATTCTATAAAAAAGCAAATTAAAAAGTAGAAAATAAGAAACAGAAAGAAAATTATAGCACCTTGTGATGTAATGATCAATTTTTAAACATTATTTTTAATCATATTACACGCTACCATGATTTGAATATTTACGTAAAACGAATTACTTATTTTACGTGAAGACAGTCTAATTTTTTATAAGGTTTAGATACATCTATAAAGAAAATATCTTTATTAAAACACAAAAGAGATTTATAGCTATAAAGTACATATAAGTACAAAGATTCAATTACGAGCTAAATTAAATAAATTATTTCGTAAAGATTACAATGTGCAAAGTGATAATAGTTTTAAACAATCTTTTTAACATGAGATGAAATTTCAAATTCATCCTTTTATTTAGACAGCTGTACAATATACTGTATATGGCTGTATAGCATTGCGCAAAACTGTTCTCGCAAGTAGTACACTACAGTATTTACAGGGTGTCTCAAAATAAGTGATTTTAACATGTCTGTATCAATGTAACTTGACGAATGAATTTCAATTTAAAACGTCTCCCATGGATCACACATCTTTTTCTTTTCTTTTTTTTTTAAGTATACTTAACAAATATATTTAATAATAAAAATAATCCTTCGAATGCTATTTAGAAATTATGATTTATATATAAATTACGACAATTCTCTTAAACATAATGGAAAGAGAGGAAGAAAGCTTTCCTCTAAAGAAGAAAAAAAAGCAAATTGTCCATTTTCTTTTGTATTAATATCTAATACTAAATAGAAGAATATCAATTTACTAGACCCATATCTTTCGAGGACATATACGTGTATTTATGATTCAACTCTAGATTAAATATCGAATCTTGTATTTTATTCCCGAGTCTCTCCCCTCAGCTTAATAAAAGAATTATCGAACATTTGTTGATAAATGAAATAGTTTATTTAAAAAATTTTAATGACATTAAAGAATTTTCATACTTTTTTAGAAAAACATTATCGTGATGGAATTTTTCTTTGCGGAATCTTAATTTTTTTTAATTAATTATTTTCGTCAATCCTCACTGGCGCCGCGCAACTAAGATATAATTTACTTTTATAAGCTTTTGATTGTTTTTAAGAAAATACTTTGTCATCGTCGGAAATCCCTTTCATGTTGCGGTGATAAAACGAATATCATGCATTAAAAATTGCTTAAAGGAAACCGTAACACAACGTGAATGATTATTTCAATTATCTGTTCCATTTGAAAGAAATTACGAGCACGAACGTTTCGCGGTTACTGATTGTTTTACATTGCGATCAATCGAGTCTCTTTAGTGAACAATCGTAATTCAAATCGAATGGAATCGATTCCACTTCTCTTTCATGCGATTCTCTTTCTCGATTACTTTCATTTTCGGTTCGATCATTACTTTTTAGTTTCTTTTCTTCTTTTTTCCATCGAGTCCCTTGTTGCTTGTATGTGGTTATTCGCATCCATTTTTCTTGATCTCAGTCTTTCAAATCACAAAATCATTCGTCCATTAACTTCATCTCTCGAACTAGGTCAAATATACACACATATACATATATATATATGATCTACGACAATAATGATTACATATATATATATTATTGTCGTAGATCATATATATATATGTATGTGTGTGTATATTTGACCTAGTTCGATATATATATATATATGTAATCATTATTGTCGTAGATCAGGACTATAGAAAAAATCTATTTTATATTATGCAAGAATATACTGAAGTGTAATAAACTCTCTTTTTGTATTAGAAAAATTGTTTTTGCGATTCCGATTTTTGTAAAAGATTTTTGTAATATATTAATTTTGTAATATATGTATTATTCTAATACGCTGTTTATTCAACACGATAACTTCATTTATGTTTTGTAATAACATTGCGCTTACACGACTTTTATAAATTATTTCACTGCGTGTCGTTAATGACGTAAGAACATTTTTTATTTTATTAAAACTTGTTATTGAAGTCTTACCTCTCTATTGCGTTCTTGTGCGACTTTAGGGATGAAAAGCAATTGGTTTATAAAACCCAAAAACATAAGGATACAGAACCCTAGGTGCGTTAACACAGCAGTGATGAACGGTATCCTCTCGAACGACTCCTTTGATCTTGGTTTCACTGGCTCTGCCCTCGTGTTATTTTCTGGAAACTAAATACGATTTTCAATACATTTTCATTGATAATTAGACCGCAAATGTTTATGGAAAATTCATGTTTCTATGAGCATGACTAGAGAGACAGAGAGAAAGAGAGAGAGAGAGAGAGAGAGAGAAAGGGAAAGAGAGAAACAGTTGTGAAGTATTTTAAAGCATTAATAGCACTAAGTACTACAAATTATATAGACTGTGACTATTATTAAAAACATGGAAAGCATACACGGTACTTTTAAAAACAAGATTAAAGAGAAATTTAATCATACTATAAAAAGAAAATCTTGGTTCTCATAAATGCATAAAAATCCGCAATTTACAATTAACAGTCCGTTAATTTATAATTGACACGTGTAACAATTGAATTGCGTTCTAGAAAAAAGAAAACGACTCTTATATCTTTTTTAAGCATTATACGCTGACTTATTGTGTTACTGTTTAATCGTTTATCAACATCGAACGATCTTATGTTATGTAAAATTCATTCGGAAGTAACATGGACGAGTAAAAACAGAATATAAACGAACCTTAAGCTGTCATGGTTATTACAGATAAGTTGTCGCGGTAGATAAATCGGTCTCTCGGAAAGATATCGCTGATTGCGTTATTTTTTTTTTATATTCTTGGAAATAGAAACTCGAAAATACGAACTACAAACTGCAAATTTTATGATTTCGAGAGATTCCATGACAAGTTGAACTATTCGGAAAAAAAGTAAGATAATTAATGGCGATCGATAAGTAGCATGCTTTCTTCGTAATAAAAAACACTTGTAGGTTGAAAAAAAAGACATTGATAATTTCTTATATTACTCTGTTTAAGGAACAGTCGTATATATATATATAGATTAGTATCGTGTACGCTGGAATTGAAATTTGAAATGATGACTTAAAAATTACGTTAATGTTTGGACTAATGACTCTTTTTCAATAATAGAATTGAGGAGTTATTTGGGATAAGGGTGTATCCGTTAAAATCATGATATTCAATGATGTTTCATGATATTCAATGGTGAAACTTTCTTTTGTATGTAGAATTGCGACATTTATGAAAGCCTATAAAATCAATAATACGTAAACTTCATCTATAGTGTACGATAAAATGACACTAAAACGATGAGTATTTTACTTGCAGCAAAAATGATAAAAATCCAAAAAAATGCTTTTGTATGCTCTTTTTGCGAATATAAAGTTTCTTCACTACATTGCTACATTAAAAGTAATTATATATGTATATGTGTACGATATCTTATTAAACGAGCAATTAAGTACATATAAACTAACAAAGACAGATATAAAAGTTTTTCAATATATTTATTAAATAGAAAACAAATATGAAAAAAAGATTACATTTGCAGCTTAATTTGATGTCAAATTACATCAACAACGGAAAAGATATTTATAAAGTTATTTTTTATGTGTTAAAATTTAATTTACGATAATGTTTTGTAACTTTATAGCGTTAACTTTGTATACATAAGCATCTATAAGTTATGTAGACAAAACTAATGCGTAATTGATTTTGTACACAAATTCACAACGCATTACACATTAATCTTATCAATGTTATTAAAAGTGCAAAAGATAGATTTTAAAAAATAGATGTTTACTTAGAAATATTAAGATAAAAATTACTAAAAGAAACTATCTGGAGAAACGCCCATAATTCGAAAAGCACCTCAATTGCAAGGGTATAAAGATTGATACTGATAATAGGTACATAATATTTGCGCATGTGCATATTGAAATGAAAATTTAAGATAACACTTAACAGTTATATAGTCTTTTAGATTGTATTTGACATTTTATTGAGCTTCATGTTTACTCATTCCATAATATATATTTTTTATAATGCTTGTATATAAATCTCTTTCGGAAAATTATAAGAATTGGAGCAATTAACATTAAAAATTACTAAGATAGTAATTCAATTGATAAAGTAGACATACATTTTCAAATTGTTGATCTTACCAATTAATATTGTTATTTTTTAAAGGCTATCTTGTTAAACGTTCGAATTTCGAGGTTAGTTTCGAAGAAATTTTGCTTACCGATGAAACATGTGATAAAAAGTTAATATTTCTATTTCTTTATTTATCAATGACTCAGGTTTTTTCTTGTATAATTAAAGGTCACGAATTGATAATTGCAAATGTTTCCATGTCAATTGCTATTGCACGGTAATCATAATTTACAAACGTTCGAGAGTAACCACTGCAACAAAATGAATTTTTACCAGCATTGCGGGAATGTAGAAAATTTCCAATTCATCGAGAAAATCGTATTGGTAATTTCGTTTCCTATGTTACGATTTTTTAATAAGAATTAGGTTAGGAATACGCCAAAGACGTCAATGGTTAAGTCAATTATATTGTTAATAATAATTATATGTATATTTTAAATGAAATAATTACTTTGGAAAATGTGAAGCAAAATATTCAGGAAACCTGTCGATCATTATCGTCGTAATCTACGTACAATATTTATTTCTAGATTGCGGATTTTTATTCTAATTCATATCTTTATGAGCACAATTAAAAAAATGGTACCTAAAAACATTTGTCGTCTTTTAAACATTATTACGTATCCTGTGGTAATATACTGTGTACTCTGTACATTTTTGTACATTTATGTTTTTCAAAAATATATAAAACATCCGCGATTTGCTTATTATTCTATAAAGTGTGTCTAATGTACAAAAAATTTAAATTATTATATTGCAGAAGTCCATGAAATTTCATTTATCACTTTTTGATTAAAAAGAAAGATATAAGATAGCATTGTTAAAGTTATTATCTTAAAAAGGTGAGAAAGAATTTACCATATGAATAGTTATTATTCAATGGGAAACTAATCTTGCGTTAAAACTAGCTTCTCTTATCGCAATTTATTATAGCTGACCCAAGCAATGGTACAAAGTAACGGTCAAGTTGTTTCGTTTTCCTAGAATGTAATTGATGCAATTCCCGCCTAACGTTACAGTTATGATGCTAAAAGAATCACGCGAGTAGTCGAGGATAAACACTAGCATAAGAAAACATTACTTTGATATGTATCTGAATAAAAAAGTAAAACGTCTTTTAGTTAGATAAAGAAAATTAGTCAAATGCGAGTTCAATAACAATTGCAACGCGAACCACAATACCGTATTAATATCGCACAAAAACGAGGCTGTTTTAAATCAAAATTTCTTGAATTGAAAATTGCTCGATATACATTGCAACTAATCGAATCACAATCAAAACATGTTTCGCTTATTTCTATGGCAAATCTCAGTTTTAATTTTTACGTACTTTTCTTAATTAACTTTAATATTAATGTTCAATATTCAATCAACAAATATTGACTATCAACCTTAACGTAAAGTTCGTTTATATTGCACGGAATCAAATGATTGAAAATTAAAATACCTGACGCAAAACTCAACTATTTCATATATTGCACTAATATCCAATCGAGTTTTAATTGTCGAAAAGTTTGTTGCATATTCCGAATTATCAAGTAAAACTAGTACGCGTGACACGATGAAGATCTAACCTGTACACGTCCATTGGTTTGTAAACCAGCATGGCCGTTGGATAAGGTGTCTTCGTAAAAGGTTAAGCCGTTTCTGCTTATTTTCTGCTCCTGTTCATTTAGCTTTCTCCTGGTGATAGCCTCCGTCGCCATTTTGCAAAGGGCGAATCTTTCACTAAGTGTCGTAGAACCGGAGAGAGTACAGAGTGAGAGGAAAGAGCCAAAGAGGAAAAAAGAGAGTAAATACGTCAACACCGTACGGAGAACAGGCAAAGACTGACGATCAAGCCATGCGTCATAATATTAATCGCGCATGTGCACTGATTGTACTGAGTCGGCTGACTCTGTGACCGCGATATCTGCGATTTACACAGAAATACAGAGATAACGTAGAGATATACGGATACACGCATGCGCAGGCAGGACGAATTAGAGTAATTACTTTTAGGATTAGTACAATTGAGAATAGTAATAATTAAACTAATGTGTGTGTTGATTAAAATTAACTCACCTTCTTTTCACGGTTGTCAAGAGCAAAGCTATATACTAAAGCTAAACAGCATACATATATATTTATGTGTTTCTAATTTATAATTAAGAATTATGGAAAGACGATGCACCTGACGCATATACTGAATTGGGAGTATAATTCCAGCGAAAACAGAAATAAATATTTAATATAAGGTTATTGTAATATTATCGTAAAAAGTTCCTTATTTGTTTTATGTCCGTATTTAAAACTTTAATGATGTATATTTGTTGTTTAGACTTTTATAAGAAAAACATTTTTTATGTAATATTTACAAAATTGATTTTCTCTTTAATATATGTTTAAAAATATTATTATTCGTCGTTATATGTACTTACATATAACCGCGATTTTAACGCAGGATACCGGCTGTGCACATGCGTACTAGTGCTTCACGCATATGCAATATATATATACATATGCATATATGTATATGATTAAACCTGCAACAACTTATAGGTAGTAAGTGAAATGTCTATACACGAGTAGGACAATTGTTAGTATTTTATTATTTGAAAAATGAGACGTATATTAATAAAGGATAGAAATGTTAGAATAACTCTCATATAAAAGAGTATAAGTTTCTTCATTCTTAAATTGTCATATATTATTGCAATAAAAAAATATTAAGATCATATTGAATGTGTATTCTAAAAAATTTCATTTAACATATATGCTTATATACTCTGTTCGATTAGTAAATATTAGAAATATTTGAAACAATAAGATGACCTACCCTATTAAAGAATATGAAAAATAAAAAAAAGGGACATTATATATTAAAAGTAGATTTAAATCAAATGATTAAAAAGATAAACTTCTGAATAATTTTCGAGATCGAATCTGCGTACAGTTGAAAAAATTATAGAAAAAGAAATTGGACAGAGATTTTAAAAATATATTTCTTTGTTCTTTTTCGACAATCATTATGTTATAGTATTTTTTGTTATTTCTTATTAATATTTTATAGATATGACATCTAGGATCATTATACGCGTCTATGTACTCTTCCAACGTGACTCATTATCCATTGTCCTAAACTGTGAGTCCCCTCCAGTCCCTTCTTTCTAACTATATGGTGGGGACAACTATCAATTCTCATTGGTTACGTCAGGAACGGACGGTACTTATCGGACCCCAGTCTCAATATTATCTTTTTAAGATTGTTATTACATAAAAGTCATCTTCTTAACATTTAATAAAAACAGACAATATGTAATGTATTTTGCATTAAAGAGCGCTACAGTTTTGCAATTTGTTATTAAGGTACATTATTTTATATTTTTATTCCAAGAATCATTTAAAGGACCATAAATGAATGAAATACGTGATATATATAAGCGAGTATAAAATTTTCAAAAATTTACATTCTCTGAGTTTATTAAAGTTGTCACCCAATGTGTGTACATTCCTGATGCAGACAGGAATAGGTGGGGCGGAAACCCTCTTACTACGCACACCCCGTGAGATACTCCGCCGGAGAACATGCTTCAGAATCGAATTCACCCGTGGAAGAGTGAGCGTTAAAACAGTTTTTCATTTTCAATGTCTACTTGTTAATGTTTGAATAAATTATTGTGCATTGCTTAATAATAAGTAAAATAGTTATAACGAAATAAGAGCTGTTAAAGTCTTCGATTTTAAAAAATTCAAGGAACGTGAGATTGTAACAAGAAAGGTGATCAAAACGTAACGAAACGTCAACACTATCGTTGCAGGTAACAGTTTTTAAAGACTGTTCTAATTGTTAATAATTTTGAGAATTTTTAAGTTTAAAAAGAAAAATATCGCGAAGAGATATTACAAAGAAAATTAACAAAGAAATATCGGTAACGTCCTAAAGGAAAAGTTGAATTCTATGACAGGATAACACTCCTCGCGTGCAGCAAATATGGCCGAGTTGAAGGAGCAACCAATCAGGAGAGAGCACGATTCGATGGACGATTTTGAGCACCTCGAACACGTCCAGGATGGGCAATCAACCCACCTTGAAACTCATACCGAGAAAGTAGATAGAAGTGCGAAGGATAATTTAGATATGGATCAAGATATGATCAACTTTTCCTTGAATCAATCGTTAAATGAACCAGAAGATTCCAAAAAAGCGACGATGTTATTATTGGAGTCAGAAAAAGGGAAACCGGCTGAAGAAAGTAATTTTGAGGTTAGATCAAAGGAACCGGAATTCGACTTGTTATCAGGCAAAATAGAGGACCAATCGGACGTTATGAAAATCGAGCCGGTTACCAAACAGGCGGATGAGAAGAAGGCAGAAGACAGGCAAGAGATCGCAGAAAAGGAAGAAGTTAAGGAAACCAAAATTCCAGATCGCGAACCAGAAATTCCTCCCTCTACTGAGAAAAAATTGGATAATTCATGGAATGTTATTGAAAAATCTCCACCTGTTTCGGAGTTAATTTCGAAACCAGAGAGAAAAGCAGAAAGTGTAAGTGAGTATGTGGTTGAGCATGTAGAGAAAAAGGAACGGATCAGTGCACCAGAAACCGGGGAATCGGAATTTGAGTCCGAAATCGAAGCATCACCGGCAAAGAGTTTCAAATCGATCAAGCAGGAAGTAAGACGAGAACCAATAGAAGAAGTGGAAATTGCTCCAAAGGAGATTTTCAGTAGCATGGGAATCGGTGAGTACATTTACATTTTTAATAAATAATTAAATCGATAGTTTATAAAGGAAATAGTAATATAATTAGACTGATATTATGTGATATATATCGATATGAATAAAATAGTACATATATAAGTCATCTAATAAGGTTAAGTAAAAATTTGTTAGGTCTTATATATAGTCTTTTTTTTATTTCGATCATATATTAAGATATTTTATATTACTAGGAAGAATATTTTATAGTCAATGTTCTTGAGATGACGACCTCCAAAGTCTCGAAAGCATGAACGATTAGTACGAAATGTTAATTAATTTAGCATCTTTGCACGAAGTGAACCATGCTTCCGCTTGGCTACAGCGTCATTGCGTTTGTGAGCTGTAATGATGTGATTAGTTATTCCAAGCACATCATACACCTCTTTAAGACATCTTTACTCTTTCATCAGCTTCATAAGAAATTAATCCGCAAGAAATATCTTAATCCGAATTTTTAATAATTAGTTTTTTTTTTTAATTATTAAATGTCTTCTCAGTTTAATAAAATGCTCGAGAAAATAAACAAATGTTTCATAACAATTCAATACTAAGAAATGATTACTCACAAAAGCACTGTAAAAATTCAGACAAGAAATCATGTATTGCGTCATTTTGTACAAGAGAGAATGTGTCAGTCTTTTACGTGAAGTAGCCATTATTAATACCTTTTATTGTGTACGATTACACCATTTACGGCAAACTTAGATAATTGGTATTTCGCTTATCATTTTAATGCGATACAAATCATATCGTGGTGTCCCGAGATAGTGGCGTCTTTATACCGTTACTTATGATATATGATGTACTTAGTATAACGGTAACCAAAGATTTCGCGGTTGAATTTCTATGTAGTTTGCATATTCATGGTTCTTCTTGCTATATTAACATCTTATTACGAATAACTTATTAGATTAACATTTTTCCTTTTTTTCGATTATAATCTCTCGTACAATGCTTAAGTGCGTATTAAATAAATAATAGTGTAATAGATTCGCTATTAATAATATGTGCTATAGATTTGTTTCGAATAAAATGTCAACAGCCAAGTAACAAATTATCGATTCTTAAATATATTCGTATGTAGGTGTGTACCATTAAGGAGCTATGTAATGAGTAAGTGTATGATACTCGTTGAGTGACCGATTTTCAACTGCTTTCACTTAAACATTTCGAACAATAGCGCTCTTCAAATAATATAATTTTTATCTGGACATTTAATTTTTATTTGAAAAATGAAACAATTCTAATGTCGCACTGAAAAGTCACTAGAAAAAGAGAGAATTAAACGTTTTATATTTTTAATGAAATAGTATGTTTCTATATCTTTTTATTTATACTAGTATTTGTATAGTATATTAGGTTACACCATGAAAAAAGAGATATGTACTCATTTTGCGTGTATGGTTTCTACGTTGGATCGAAGTAACCTGTATCTTCTCACCATATTGATCCGCAGCAGGGATACCTTACGACCTCTTTTGATTGAACCAATGGGAACAGCCAAGCCCATGGGAAAATAGTCTGTATAAAGATGCATTTTACAATTAAAAATTTGCATATAATAGGCGACATATTCAATATTAAACTGTTCAAATTTATATCGATAAAATTGTAGTACTAATTGAAAATCATTCTTTATGCGCCGTGCTCTTAACTGAAGCGGCTTTTTCGTTCTTCAAGAAGATATTTTTACACATGATTTCAGTACGAAAAATTTCAGGCGCCTGACTCATGAATTATTTCCGATCGCCGTACATTATTGTAGTATGTCATGTTTTTCTTGTCAACTGTTTCAGAATACTCGCCACAAAATAATATTTTAACACTATATCTAATCATAAACTAATAGTTACCAGAGATATTTTACAAATTCAAAATATAAGGATTACTGTAGTCAATAGGAACTATAAGTTCTTAGAAAGAAATTGTGAAATGTAAACAAATAATAATTCTTTATTTTTTACTTTCTTTCAAACACAAATTATTGATTTATTCATTTCTAAAAATTTCAAATTTTTACGCAATAATTTGTTTTAGTAGATACACCTGTTTCTACTCGAATGAATTGCCTATTTATATTTTGAATTCCGCGTCATCTAATGTTTTCCACTGAAACTCACTAGACCCCTCCGGTGTTGAAGGCGCCATCTCTTATCAACAAAAGTAACTAGTTATACTTCATCCCAACCATACCCGAAGCCTTATCGCCTCCCTATACACCTAGCAATGGCGCGTCGAGGTGGTGGGGATATCTGGAACTGTCCACGGGTCGATAATACTCGTCAGTCCTGTTCTCGCCTCAAAGCATAGTGTGTCGTTAGGGAATCGCAACATCAATATTACACGAACTATTATTTTTCCCCTGATAGATTTGTTCAAAATCATTTCGTGTATCAAAGGCATATAGAATAAGTCGGAACGAGTCATTCGAATGCGAACAAGCGAGTAGAGTCAGTGAAAAAAGAATAAAAGGGTAAAAGAAACGGGGAAAGTAAGGAGCTAGTAGCAGAAAGTGCGTCGTTGCGACTATCAGAGCGGGTTGTTGGGGTAGTGTTCGAATGCGAGTCGTCCTTGGTTCGACTGAGACACAAGGTTAGGGAATAATGAGAATGGAACCGGCATGCCCTATGTCTCCTGAGAAAGAGAAAGAAGATTCCGATGTGGTTTGCAAAGAATCATGCATCGCCAATGGCAATTCTTGCTTCTGGAATATTCTTCATCCATGTATGTTAATTTTTCCATTTTTTTCTCATTTGACGTCGACTAGGAGATATAACAACATATTCAAAGTATAATATGAGTCAAGATATATAGCGAGATCATAAATTAAACCACCGAGAAGTGGTATGGATGATGAAGTGGTATGGCTGGCCTTATAGCCGCAGCTCATTTTAAGATCAAATATGTATTGCATTTCTAGGGTTTCGCACAATAAAAAATAGTGACATCTTATGATTAACGCTGTTTTATTTGAGAAAGAGCGATTGTAATGTGTAGTATAAATTTAATTTTGATATACTTTATAAAATGGATTGTTCCTGTAACTGTTTCTAGATACCGAACCCAGATCACTTTGACCTGGTGCTGTAGTGTACTGCACATATCTTTCATTTTTATTGTTCTAATATAAACAATCGTGTCGTGCAGATATATATCACGTATTGCTTGAAAATGTTTTGAAAAAATAATTGCATACGTATAACAAAACTCATATAATGTATATTATGTGTTATTATGACGTGCTTCTGGAATGTCCAAAGGTTTAGAATTTTTTCGTACGAACCTCTCAGAACTTTTTTTGCCATTATCTTTCTTAATTTGCTTGTTTTGATAAAGAAATATGTTCATTTTAATTCCTAACAGATTATACGCTATAGCCTCGTTTCATCTTGGCTCATACTATAATATGAAACAGGTAGCTTAGTGGTTTGACGTCGAAAACGAGGTGCAATTTATCATCAGTAGGGCGCGTATTAGTTACAGTAGCTTTATGATGTAATTGATAAATTATTTTACGTCTACACTATGTAAAATGGACGTATATGACAGGGATAAAGAAAATATAAAATTGCGTTTATTTAATATTATTTAATATTCTGTTAAAGAATTATAATATAATATAATATTATAGACATCGTTATGCAATGCGATTAAATACTTGTATATTAGATGAAGGAGATTTTTTACTGAAACTGTTAAGATATTGAAATTTCATTTATTGTTTTGAAGCAAGTATTAAAGTGATGTTTTTTTTTTTTTAAATACAATATTATGTATGGTTATTAGAGATAAATATTAGAGAGATAATGGAGGTAATAAATTTTCAAGGCCACAATGCTTACCAATGGGTTATAGGGTTTCATGAGAAAACAATGCCAAAGCGATCCTAATGTTCTTTAAAGAGAACATGTATTGATACATTTATGATACATGGTTAAGGTTCTTTGTTCTTTTTATGAAAATATTGATTGCTGCAGAAATTACACCATCATTTATTAATAACCTGTTTTTCATTAGTGAAACACACATAAGTATTGTTTGATATTTATGCATAGATTGAAATATTTTTTTATCCTAAATTCACGTCGTGCTTTCCAACATAAATTCACGTTGTGCTTTCCAATATAAATATGTATTTAGTACGATCTAGTTTATTACTATTTTCAATTGTTGCAATTTTCTCGAGATCTTAGAAACTTAATTAATTACAAAAATAACTTATAGAAATTATCATGCATTTATTTCCCAACAAATATTTGTTTCTTTCTTTGTACAAAAAAATCAGCACAATTCCTTTGTCTTCTATCTTATTACAATCTTTTTATTAAAAAATTCTTTTTTAACTCAACTTTAATCAGATAATGATTTTTTTGCTAATTGTATTTCTTTTAAGATAAATACTCAATAGAGGAATAAATAATAAAAAAGGACAAAGTCCTCTAATTTTAATACTGAGATAAAGCCGTATTTATCACAGGAAACTTGTTGTTTATCGTGTAAGCCATTCAGATATCACGTCGTATGCGTTATCAAATATAAAAACAAAGAGAAAGCGCGAAAAAGAGAAAAGTGAAAAACTAAATAATTATATAGCTCCGGGTGCATCGACTGTCTGACATGCGCAGTGGAAACGCGATTTGTAAGTGGGTTATTGATCGTCGACTATCAGTTTTTATAAATATATTGCACACTTTATATTGTAAATAGCAATTTTTGATAATAAAATATAAAAAAAGGACATCGATCGAATTTTTATTTTCATTCATATATGACATATACATATATAAAAAAGATATATATAAAATGATATATTTCTAAGAGATACTTAAGAGATATCTTTTATTTACTATTTTATAATTGACGGATGGGCACAGTTACAATATAAAAAAATAATTGGAGATTTTCAAGTGTTCGATATCTTATCACAAAATTATTATGGAATCTTTTTATGTTATCATATGAATTGAAGTTTGCATATTTGATTAGCAATAATCGTCGTAGTTAGATGCAAAAATAGTATCGGCGCTCGGGAAGTATAATTGAATTGACATTGTGGAAATTAGGGATAATTCATGTTGCTTCAAAATTTAAGTAGCCATTGTGTTTGTACGTGTGTCTATCTTCAAGAGTCTATTCTTTAAAAAAGAAATCACTTTTCATCAGGTGTGATCAATAAATATAACAGCTCAGCAATTATCCCTAATTACACGGAATCAATCCACGATCATGATTACATAAATTGAAAGCACAAGTTACATAAGATAAGCATATATATAACTCGAAGTAACGTTACGTATATATAACACAAGATATTCCATGTCTTTAGAAATGTTTTTGATAACAGTTATGAGATTAAGGAATGGACATTTACTCTAACAAATCTGATTTATGTATTCGCTTATCGAAAATCGCGTTGATACGCGAAGAATTCGTTTGTTGGATCTCTAATTCGAAAAACAAATATGAATAGGCATAAAATAACTACTTTCTATTTTTATGTAAATTACAGTGAAATTAATAATAACAGCCTTGTTCATTTTTTTCATAACGGTTTTGAAAGAGGACTTTTCATTAGAAATTCTCTCGTAACAAACTCTAAAATTCAGAGGGTCTGTTGACTTTTTCCTTGTGTTCTAAAATAAAATAGATCAATGATGAGTAATAAATACAAATAGTGAATGAAATAAACAGAATTAAAATAAATTAGTCTTAAATTATAGAGGAATAAAAAATTGTTCCTTCCTTTGTTATTTCTTTATCTTGTTTTCTAGATCTATGAGATTTGCGCTAGTGGTATACCGTTTTAATTTTTTATTACAAAGCTATAAAAGGTAAGAAATATTTTATTTAGACAAATTCACTGTATCATTTACCAGGGATTAGATATTACATGTGCAAATTTTAAAACAAGTCATCTGGTCGAAGTACGTAGATATCGAGATAGAGTCGAGGCCAATGATTGCGCAACACTGTGTAGTGTGCTAATTACACTGACAATGAATGCTGCCAATCGATTAGGTGCTATTTAACTGCCACTCCTGAAATCTTTTGATATATTATTCTAAAAAATTATAGGAAAATTTTTATAACTAATTTTGATATTTTTATATATGTATATGTACTAATTTCTTTGAAGAAAAAATCCAATTTAATTTTTTCAGATGACAAATTAAAAATGTTGATAGATCTTTAAGAGAATAATTTACTAAATAATAATAATAATAATAATACGCATCTCCGTTATGCAACGAGCAATTGTGCGATCAATAATTCTTATTGTTACATTTGACTAACGGGATGGGTTAAATCACCGACTGTGAGAGAAAAAATTACATAGTAGTTAGGAAATCAACAAAGCATTAGGAAATTAAAATGAACGAGAGTTTGATTTTATGCTAATGATACCGACAATGAGTGAACACGTACAACTGTTCTTGAATGAGTCTAGATTGAATACCACCATGCGGTTTTGCGGCTTTTATGTTGCATATTGGATAACGATGTAAATATTTTTACTTATCATTGATATAAAATACGCGTATTTATCGAATTTCTTTTTTTATAACATTTTTCATTAAATTGATGAGAATTATTTAACTCTCGATTGATATCGTTTCGTTGTACAACAGATGATAACTGTTTGAATTAGGCTGATTAATCTTTTTAGAATAGAATTGTTCATAAGCTTTGGACAATATTTTTTATTTATTATGTACAATAGAAACGATATTTCTGTAAGGAAGACATAGTTCACTAAAATATAAGACCAGTTTTACAACATACAAATACACTCACCATTTAACTAATTAATACGTTTAAAAAGATTAATTTTGGAGTAACCTATTTTAGTTTATATTCTATTTTTTACGTGATAAATACTATTAACGGTGTTTATCATTAAGTAATTTAACTCAGAAAATGTAGCTCAAATCGCAGTCACCTACAACCCACGATACCAGTTTATGTCGAAATCTAATAGAATCACTTTTAGAAAATACTATTACTGATAAGACTAATTTCGTAGTATTGTCATTACCACCTAATGATAAAATCCGCAATCACTTAGCTGCCAACCCAATATTATAGCGATAAAGTGTTCATTATAAAGAAATGTCATCGCTACCTTTATTATTATTATACAGCATTGAGAATATTTTTTTTATTGTTGTTGTCATTCGTCCATTTCTCACAGATCATCATAAAGTAATTATATAGAACTATAACGATCACGTAAACTAACATAATTCGATTCTGTTCTTTACAGACGCATGGTTTAATCCTGATAGACTGAATCCAAAAGGTAAGACGCCAAACTCGATGTCGATGTCCATTCGTTCGCTTCTATGTGTTGAGTAGTATATTTATGTAATCGTTATATATTTTGTCAAATTTTTTCCTTTTTTTAAAATATGTACTTGTGTTTTATGCTTCTAATACATATATAGAGTAGACGTAAGACAAAAAAAAGGGGAGGGGGCGAGAGAGAACGCTATCTGTGATTTATTTATTGTATATAAGATGACCCACTTGGAGTTTATAGAAGTATTTCTATAAATAAGTATAATAAATATAAAATACAGCTTTAATGAAAAAAAGGTATCGTTTTCGTGTCGATTATATCCAGTTCAATTTTTGATGTAATGAAACTGGACAATTGATAAATGTTTCGATAGAAAGCATTTTTAGTAAAAATGATATCCTACTTTTTGTATTCTTTAATCCTGCTGTATCTTTTGGTGTCATTTTCGATTTTGATAATGAAGCCGACCAGTCCAATGCCTTTTTATCGTCAAGAATGTCCCTGTTTTGTGCTCTTATTTGCTGAAACAAGAGTGGCATTGAAATGAGAAATATACCTACAAATTCAAAGACCGTAGTAGGATTAAGATAACTTTTATACAGAGAAATTATCCGAAATTTGATGTAAAGCCACGTTGAGACAAGTTCATTGTTAAGTGAATTATAATTACTATAATTCATGCACTTTTAAGGCAAAGATTTTATTTGTCATCGAATTTGCTAAAATATGAAAGATCGCAGAATTTTCAATGGTAAATCGAACAATAAACAGCTTGCAACAATTACTTATATCTATGTATACTATATGAACGAAAGACCTTTGTACTGGCTGTATAATTCCCTCTACGAGATTGCATATTTTTTATCTAAACACTTTAGCATCGTGTTTTCTTTCTTATATGTATTATTCCGTACGTGTAATTCGTTGTTGACCAATAATTTAACACTATAACTCCAATATATTCAACGGAAACAAGAATACAAGAGAATTGTACCATATAAATCATTTTCATCAGACAATGAAAATGCAGACGCAGCAAGACTCTCGGAAATCGTTATTTCATGGGTAAAGTTGTACATTCACTACGTCATTCATGTCGCCAACTTGTGAAACGTTATTTTCGTTGCAAAGTCTGATGATAAGTATTCAAAGTACAAGGAGAGTTATCAAGACACCACTTTGATCGTACAATAGCTTACTTTTATCGAACTTCCTTCTAAAGACATTAACGATTCTTGTTTCTTTGTACTCCAATATATCTCTATGAGCAACTTTAAATATAATATACTATCATTCGAAAGCTTGGGGTCATTATATGACCTTTGTATCTAATCTCTGTTTTGATAAAAATGACGGACGGAATTTCACACATTCGCAAAATTTGTTATTAAATCTCTCTTGAATTAATAAGAAATTAATTAACCTCGACAAATCTTTGAAAATCTATACATAAATATGACTTCTCATTGGAATGTATTGTTCGTAATAGTTCGACTGCGAATATTTATACAAATTTACATTTCTCATGAATGTATAAACATTTACCAATTAAATATATAAACGGACTAAAGAAAAAGTACTGAAAGAAATATTTTAACGAATTATCAACTATTACTACTTTTTACTATACTATATTTAATAATAGGTAACATATCTTTGCTTCAAGATATTAGCACAAAATGGCACGTGATTATTGACATAGTTCTTGTTGTAATTTCAGAAAAATCGACTCCATCAGTGGCCCTATAGATATACGAGGATAGTACTTAGAATCTGGTTCCTTTGTTCCCTCGAGTGTCAGTGGTATTGATTTTCCCTTTGAAGACTACACAGGCAAGAGCAATCTATGTATGTGTGTATGGGTCAAGTACCTCGTGAAGAGTACATACCAAAGAAGTCTGAGTTGTGACTATTGTTGGATGCTTGCATTTAGGATGATATTGGAACGATATTAATCCTCTGAGGTTCGATGACCTGGCTATGAATTTTTGTAGACTCCTCTGACGTCAATCGTTTGTGTGTTTCGTCATGATAATTCAATCTAGCACGTAGAGTGTCGATTGCAATCTAGTAATTGCACAATATGTTGCTCTGACAGTTTGGATCCGCTTCTCGAATCTTGAGTTCTATGTTGCGATCAGCTAACTTCCTTAACGACTGTGGATAAAGCTACTAGCAACAGTTGATTGTGTTACTATTGTGTCTTGATTTGCGACTTGGAAAATTTTGCGTTGGATAACTCGCGTGAGAAATAGAGGATCTTGCCAATTATCTATCGCGTCATTCACAAATGTTACTTGACAATGTTAGGTCTAGGTGATCTGAGTAGACTAGATAGACCCGATGAATGTTGTCCCAAAATTTTCTATATTAATTCTCGACACTTTGTTAATTTTCGTTAAATTTCAGTTTTTCTTTTTCAATCCTCAATTGAAAATGTACAAAATAATTTAGAGATTATTCACATAGCTGTATAATATGTATTATACCTATCTATTATAATATGTATTATACAGGCTGTTTCTCTACAAACTGCGAGGACTTAATCTATAGGAAAAAATAAGGTAAAAAGTGTTATATAAAGTTCGTCAATAAATATTTTGTTACAGAGTTATAAACAAATATCGTATGCATGAAACAGGTAACAAAACATTTTCTATTATAGCAAACAGAATATCAACTGTGTTTATCTGATTTGCGTAGTTACCTGCTTTTTATGATGCTCTAATATCCTTGCTTATTCTAATATTTTTTCTAGCCGTTAGTACTGAACTATTAAATACAGTAAGGATAGTTATTTTTTATTATTATTATATTCTACAACTATTTTAACAACACGGAATTGTTACTGCACAATAAAAAAATATGTAATTACGCTGACAAAATAATACGATTGACTTTTCTGTGCTGGAATAGAAAATGCGTTGTTACCTGTTTCATGCATACGATATTTGTTTATAACTCTGTAACAAAGTGTTTACTCACAAACTTTATATAACATCCTTTTCTTAGTTTTGCCTATAGGTTAAGCTGTCGCATTTTATCGGGGAAAAAAGTGGGACATCCTGTATGTTACGGTATGTTTAGTATATAAAAAAAAGTACTCATTCAGGAAGTTTCCTCAAATGAAAACAATCAAACATCGAGCATTCAAAAACATATGTCTAAACATACAACCAATGTATCACTTCTAATCTATTCGGAACAAAACAACACCCTTTTCAATCACCAACCAAGACATTGTTCATCGTATTTCCAATTCAGGTCTGGGTCAAGCAACTGATATTGTCTCGTATCTCCTCAGATATCCCCCTAGTTCAACATATTCACCCTATACACGCAAGATCCGTGTTTCAGTCGCTTTGTAAACCATTTAAACGAGCCCTTTACATTTTTACAAAGGAATCTTGTCCCTTTTGTTCCCGTTCATTGAAATTTCGATGCAGTCGGACAGATTCGTGTCGCGGTTAGAATCCAAAAAAGCCGGAGACGATTGGCGGCCGTAGCCGGGTTTAAATATAGTATCCGGCCGGGTTTGAGGCTGTTGGTGTTCTGCCAGAAATCTCGAAGGGAACTCTTGCTTTTCGCTCGGCGAGCCCGCAGTCTATCTCTACCGCGGAGTGTGTGCCGCGTTTCTACGTTGATTTTCCTAGGAAGGTTTTCTTCATCGCCGTGTACGATCCGTTTATCCTCTCGCCGCCGGTGTCTTCTCTCTTCGAGGTGTCCCTCGAGCTCTAGAGGAGGGAGGAAGAAGCGGAGACAAGGGAGGGAAACATGGCAATCACGAGGGAGGAACGTGAGTAAGAGTGTCACAAAGGGTTGTTTGAATCTGAATTGATAGAGATGCAGGTATATACAGCGAGGAGGTTGATAGGTTGCCAGTTTGAGAAAGAAACTGCGCAGGCGTGGTTACATCAGAGATCCGGGGTGGGGTTTTTTGGAAATGTTAATGATTTTTGCGATCCACTGAAAACAGGACTGAAATCTTAGGGTTCAACTATGACAAATCGAAATTTCGAAGAATTTGAGGAATAGGAGGCAGTAATTGTTTGGTTGGTTAGATATTGATTGATTGATTGATTTGCAATCAGAAAACTAGGAATTTTATTGTTTGAAGTCGATCGAAAGCGAAAGCTTTTGATAATACCGGTAATCGGAGTTCCTTGGATCAAACTAGAAATTCAGCAAAGATATCAGGACCACGAATTTTTCGATTGTTTAAGGATTGAATTGGTACTAATTGTAAGAGTTAGACTTCTAGTGAAGGATTAAATTATTTAAAAGCTGAATCAAATAGTCTGGAGAGAATATCTGAATTAGATTATTGAATGAAGCGAACCTTTCAGAGGGCTAGTATAATTGATATATTTATTTGAAGATATTTCGACGAAATATTGGAGAAAGAACAGCGTAGCTGTTATGAGAACCTTTTGTTAATAATTCTTTTTGAGTACTTTTAAAGAACAGAGCATTGCACTGTTTGCTTTGAAACACTGTTACTTTTAGCGCTTGGACGCGATCCAAAGCAGCCAAAAGAATCGAATTCTTTGTCAAATCTCATCGAGAAAATCGATACCGTCTCGTGAAACTTATCCTGCCTGAAGCCACTGTCGCATTGCGACAGTTCCGCTGGAAGATGAATACGAAACCGTTTAAAAAATATCTCAAATCGTTTCACGATACTCTGGATAATATTCTTCTTCGCGTATCAAAATCTTAAGAATAGGAAATAGGAAAAAACTGAGATTCTCATTTTTCTAACGTCAGTCAATAATACAGCAGAAAATGACTTCATTTTCTTGCGAGAGTGAAACTCACAAATCATCACATATTATAGTAAAAAATATTTTCTTCTTACTTTAATAAAATTTTACGTCAGAAATACTTTCCTGGATTGACGAGTTTTATATGTAATTTAAGAAACCTTCGCGTGTACAACACGAATATGATAGCAGGAAAAGAGGGATGGTAATTCTGAGTCAGGTATATGGTGTATAATTTCCTATGGGGGGAAAGAAGCAAATGAAGGGTGAATTCGTGGAGGGTAAAATATCCGTTGGAAGGTATATTTCTGGGGATAGTAAGGGACGTCGAGGCAACGGCCGACACTGCGACGCCGGGCATCGCACTACCAGAGACATCTTATTGATTTTCTACCGCCAAACCGCGCCCGAACGTTCCCCTCTTTTCCTTCGATACGTGATACTTATGCACGACGTATCTCTATCTTTCTCGCTCTATTAAATTCTGTCCACGTCTGGATTTGTCCCAACTCCGACTCTGATTGAACCTCTTTAAGAGTTCGATACGTCTGGATCACGCAAACAATTATATGAATGTTAATATCTTATTGTTGCAGCCTCTAGAATCGGTCGTACAGGAACTGTTCGATAAAGAACATGAAGAGGATATTCGAAGATTTTCTATAGTTTGATATTTTTAATATATGCGCCCGAGAATCAATTAGGGCAAAATATGTACTATTAGTGGAAATGAAAAAGACACAGACTACGTTTTAAATTATATTCGAAATATTTAATAGATGTTTCAGTATGAAGGGGGATTAATTTAGAGAATTACATTTCAAAATATGCGTTTGCCTATATTTTTAACACTTTTAAAATAATAATATCTAGAATTTCTATATGAATATTTTACAATTTTAAAGAATATTGCCCTTTAAGTATTCAATACATATTTTAGTATGGGAGAGGATTATTCTAGAGAATTAAATTTACAGAGAATTCAAATTTTCACAGTTCTTTACAATTTTGAAAAATATTGTCCCTCGAATATCATCGTTGTAAACATTTCCTAAGTATTTTAGCATACCTATCCTGCTAAATGTCGAATAGAAACTGATGCCAATTGACTAAAGCAGCAGCTTGATTATAATGCAGTAAACGATCAGAATATAATATTCAATTCTGCTCATGCTCAGTTACACGACGGGCTGAGCTTGCACGCATATTTCCACGGCATATTATATCATATAGATTTCCATACAGAGTCTTCTGGTTGACATATTACACATCCGTTATAGTTCCTTTACAACCGGTCGCCGTGGAGGCATCAAATTTACAAAAGAAACGATAAAATACCATGATATTCGCTTATTTTCGCATTCTTCTGCATATCTATTGCGACTAATCACTCTTGATATTGTTGATCTTTAAAAATTCTATGACAGCAAAGACACTTTTAAAAGCTTTCAAATGCTTTAAAAGTACAAGATTAAATCTTCAAATTGCTGGTGAATTTTAGATTGAAGAGGATTGGATTTTCAACGAAATAGAACTTGTTCGATCAGGAATTGGAACAGATGACATAAATTCATTTGGCAGAATTACACGACGTTGAAGAGGCCTTGGAAATCGTTTAATAGACCGTCCTTTTTGGATTAGAGACAAAGCCGATGGCAAAATTCAAGAATTCACTAGGTCTCTATTATTAGGGTACCTTCAAGGCTGTTGACAATCGGTTCTTGTCATTAATCATGATTCCTCGTATGTTTAATTATTTCATTATTCATCGTTTGTCTAAAATGTATTAACTCTAGAAAATTGTAAATCTATAATGTACGTTAAGTTTTATTGTTAATGCAATCAGAAGCGCAAATAGATACAAAATATGTATATTAGGACTCAAGGAAGACGGTAAGAGGAAAGCAATGTAAGATACTTCTCATGATCGCAAAACATGATACCAAAATAATACCATTGAGTACTCTATTGAGAGCTTCATAACATGAAAACTGATCCATATCCTGACTTACAGTCGAATGAAAATTAAACGCATTTATAAAAATAACTTTTGTGACAGTTTCACAACTTAGTGATTTAATTAAACACAGTTCTATAATTCTAGATACAGCTCGAACAATTGCGTAATATAATGAAAGTACCACTACAAAAAAATTTATTTATAAAGCTATCAGATTAAATATAAATGTCATTAAAATAACACCAAGATAAAAAGAACGAAATATCAGAACGATCCGTTTAAGGAAAAGATGTAACAAATGATAACAAAAATATTCTCACGATTTTTAAGGAAGTTTGATAATGTCAAAGTAGTTTATTAAAGCAAGGTAAAAGTTACAGCCATTACTCGTACATCAATCGTGATTAATGAAGTACTCTTCTAACGATTTACATTTCCTTGCCCACCTTCCACTTCAGTGACTATTACGATTACAGTGACTATTTATTTACGATTACTCTACCGGTTCCCTTTCCTCGTTTTCCTCCCATTCTAACTCGCTAGTATCTGTTTCCCTCTCCTACTCCTCATGCATACGTATCTTTGTAACATCACGAGGCATATAGAGAGCTCCATGTGTAAACGAAGCCGCGGAGAGAGGTGGCAGTTCTTGCTCAGCTTTCCTCGCTTTCGACTTCTTTTATACCATATCCTCTGCTCGTTCGTCGAAAATGGTACGAAAAAACAATTTAAGAACAGCCATTGAGGAGCTTCCCGACAGAGGTACCGGTGAGTCTTTGTCTTTTCTCTAGGAAAAAATCGATCTTCGACAGGATTTGTTAACATATGGTTCAGGAGCACGTGTTCGTACGAAAATATTGAGATGGATGGATTTTACTTGGTCTGTATTGAATGTAAGCTTGAGAATTTTAATAAATGGTATAATATTAATAATGTTTCTGTTATGATTTTGATCAGTTTTGGATAATACCTATATTGAACTTGTCTCAACATTCGAAGATTTTATGTAGAAAAAAAAGATGATATCTGAACGTGGAATTTGTGATTTTAAGAAAATGGTCAACCTGTATATGTTATATGAAAATGGTCTCCATGTATATGTTACTGTATGTGTAGTTCTGTATACTATTCTTATTGCATATTTCCTGGATATCAAAACATGATGTTTTTTTTTATTATTACGTATATTTGTGAATTAATAGGAATGTGAAAGCACTGGGTATTGCAATAGATTACATAATGAAAGTATAATAATTGCGAATTTGAAGATTCTAATAACGGTGTATTTTTTGTTTCGTTTTAGTGGCAGCTTTAATTTATTGGCGCGATCCAAAGAAATCAGGCCCCGTGTTCGGGTGCATACTCGGCGTGCTCCTCTCGCTGGCCTACTTCAGCTTGATAAGTGTTCTTGCTTATTTGTCACTTCTTATCCTCACAGGCACCGTTGCCTTTAGGATTCACAACACCGTTCTTCAAGCTATTCAGAAAACTTCCGATGGGCATCCTTTCCAGTAAGTATCCTGGTTTCATAGATAAAAGTCGATAAAAATGAAATTTCTTACCCTAAAGAAAGAATTTTTCATTTGCCTTAAAACGCCAGAAATATGAAACTTTTTGAAGATTAAGCAATTTCAGAAAAATTTGTGAAAAAGATTAAAATCTAAGCAATAACATATTGACAAGTTACTTATAATTTTAGGAACATTTTGGAAATGGATTTAACATTGCCCGCGGAGAAGGTGCACGAAGTGGCAGACGTGGCTGTTGCACACTTAAACGCAGCGGTCAGTGAACTTCGTAGGCTCTTCCTTGTCGAGGATTTCGTCGACTCTTTAAAATTTGGTGTCCTTCTTTGGTGTCTCACCTACGTCGGTTCTTGGTTCAATGGCATGACTCTAGTCATAATTGGTAAATTTTGTAAATTTCTTAAATGTTCCGTTTTATGTTTTAATACAAGTCATACTAAGTATGTGATTTATCAAATGTTATGAAAATATGTTCAATCAAGACATTCTTAGTTTTCCTCTGTCTCTACAGTCAGGAAATAGTTGTACGTATACTTATCTAGAAATATTAATAGAACTGACGTCTTAACGAAATATTCAGCGTCAAGAGACTAAATTTGCAGTTTAACGGCATGTCCGCACCCTCACTGAAATTTATAATGAGGTCATTGTTCTCGTTGAGCAATGTTAGAGCCCTCTTAATATTATCTAGACTATGTGATTGTTCGATATAAGCATAAATTTTGAAAAATCTAGCGCATTCTATAACCAATTCAATTGATCTTTTCTTAGGAGTGGTTGCCTTATTCACACTGCCGAAGGTCTATGAGACAAATAAGGCACAAATTGACCAGAATCTAGCACTGGTACAAAGCAAAATTAACGATCTCACTACTAAGTAAGTTACAATTCATCAAATAATCTTCAGTATTTCACGCGTTTTAAAATAAAAAAAACAGACTTTTTTTTCTCAGATAATTCTGTATTATCCCGTATTATCTGATTTCAACACTGGATAAAATAATTTAATTACAACAATATTTTCTTAGAAGTATTTTCCTATAATTGTAAATAAAGTAAAATATCGCCTGATCATGTATTAAATTGCGAATAGATTATATTTTGAAAGTAGCATATGTTCCCCCTGTAATCAGGCATTTGTTGCATAAAATATTAACGTTGCTTCGTGACAAATATAGAGTGAAAATGCCACTAATGGTCCCCCGACTACTAACTGGCACTTATCGTTTTGATAGTAGATGTCCATCACGGTGCAGGACTCATTAAAATGATATTTTGAACTGGTTTTCTGTGTAAAGGGAAATGGGAATAGTTCTGTTCTCTTACGTACTATACATTTACATATATAATTTGTATAAATATATTCATATTGCTAAATTAGAAGATGCATATCAATTTTCATTTAAAAAATAAAATAAAAAATGGTATTTTTCATACAAATATAAATTCAAATTTTTGTAAAAACATCTATATTTCAATTGTCGTTTCAGAGTGAAAGCTGCGATACCGTTTGGCAAGAAAGAGCCAAAGAAGGAAGAATAAATGTGAGAATATATCATCACGCGGGGGCAAAAGAAGCTTAAGCGAATTTGTCGGACAATTGCGGAATCCATGCAAGAACGAAATACAGAGTGGTCACGTAAGAGAACCGAAACGATAATGCAGAAGAACAAAATGAAATTAAAAAAGAAAATAGAGAACAAAACATATGAAGATCGAACGAAGAATGGTGAAAGGGAAATATTTAGCAAAATTTGCAGAGTACTCGAAGAAACTAAACAACGGAGAAAAGATGAAATGTAACAACAGCGTCAAAAAGAAGAGCACAATGAAGACATAAATATATACATATATATATATACATATATATATATAATACATATATATTATATTATATTATATATATATATATATATATATTATAAATAATATACCACGAAAACGAAAGATACAGAAAAATCAAGTTCTTAGCATTGTAAGATTTAAAGTAACTGGATAATTTTTTTAAATTCTGAAATTCCTATGTATGAAAAAATAAAAAATCGTAAAAGAGTAGCTACAATAGAGCATGGCTTGCAAAGAAATTGTAATGGAAGATTATTGAAAATATATGTATATGTAAAAAAATGAAGAAGAAAAAATAAAATTAGGATGGGTATTTCCAGAAGAACAAAGAGTTGGAAATGTGAAAAATCGCAATGAAGGAAACACTGCTTTGGAAAAAAGAACAGCGAGAAAAGATTACAAGGTAATAAGGAAAAGAATGCCTTTTCTCAATATTTTGGGGATCGGCAGCTGGATTTCAATGTCCGACGATGTCGTAATGCGAGTTTTCCTTTTCTCGATCTATACAAGCTGTCCCTGTTAATCGAAATAAATGGAAAGAAGTAACATTTAGCGATTATGTTAATTTGTTGCAACGCGAGAGGCGAATAGAGCCCTTTGGTGTACTCTATGCAAAAACCATGAACGGTGCAATGCGTGTGTCTCTTAGGGGGTTCCCGGTTTTTCTTCCTTTTTTTTGTTTTTTTCCTCGCACTCTCCCACATCAGTCCAAACTGATCTTTCTTCTTTAAATAGAATGATATGCGGTCCCATTGAGATCAATCATGATTAATCATTTAGTTCTTAGAAAAAATTTTTTTAATTTCATAATAGAAGTTATTCAGAGATATCTTTGGCACAAAGATGGCGAGAGGGGTGTTTTCCTTTTTCTTCTTTTAGCCATTAGCGTTTGAAATTTGTACTTTTCACCTTTTTTCTTTTTCTGATTGCATATTCGTCAAGATGGCTGAAATTGATAGTTTGTTTTGTAATAAAATATTGGTCTGTCTCTCATTTTTAGTAGTCTTACAATAAATTCAAACGAATACTGTTTACAAACTTGAATTTTATAATAAGAACTTTATGTAATGCTGTTTTATTCTTTAACATCACATAATAAATGCACGCATTGGAACGTACGATACTAATATTACATGAATATATTCAAATGTTAAGAATGAAATAATATAGGTGTCTTAAAGATATATGGAAAATCTTTTTGTTTTCAATAAATTTTGTTTATCTTCAACGATCTAGATAATTTCGTTATGAGAAACTGATCTAAAATCCATTTTAATATTTATTTTAAACAAAGTCTTCTAAGATTTCTACTACTTTTTTCAGTATGCGACTTTAAATCAGTTTCCTGGATTTTTATTTGTAACATAATATTCGTACTTGCTTTTAGAAGCATGTAAATAT
The DNA here is from genome assembly GCF_910591885.1 of Bombus terrestris. Classification (NCBI taxonomy): domain Eukaryota; kingdom Metazoa; phylum Arthropoda; class Insecta; order Hymenoptera; family Apidae; genus Bombus; species Bombus terrestris. Next base: position 15,079,217 of record NC_063277.1, on the reverse strand, counting down.
ACATTCTACTTTTCTGTTTTTAATTTTGTTTCTTTAATAAAACATATTGACGACTATTCCCGTTTTCAGCTCAACCGGTATTTTCAAAAATGATTTATTTATGTTGTTTATAATATGTTCTTTAAGCTGCGTATAAAACACGTTACAACTTATATCTTACAATATATACGCATATTTACAAATACATTGCATCAGTATAAGTTAATACATCAAGAAATAAGGTTTATATAATTGTAAATACAGATCTTGAAATTTTATCAATTGTTTTAGCAAAAGCCTCTCGCTCTTTTTGCTACTGTTAAATGTTTCGATTAAAAAATAAACGAAGGAAAGGATAATTGTTAATAGTAACAGTCAAATATGACCTTGAGAAAATAATTTAAAAACTTCTACTTTATATATAATTAATTGCCTTTAAAAAGTCATTTTTTTATACAGGGGAAGAATGCGTTACATATGTATGAGTGGATGTAAAAAAGAGGGACAAATAGACTGAGATAATAAAGAAAGATAAATTAGAAAGTTATTCGTTGTTGATGGTGTTACGAATGTTGCATATCTTGATTTAGTTTCTTAAATGACACTATAAATAATGTATGGGTACTATTTAATTAAAAATCTATTGATTTTTAATATATATAAGATTTCGAGTTTCTATGAAGTTTACATGTAAAAATTTACCAGTTCTTTTCAATTACGTTGTACGAAGGATCAATTATAATTTGTATTATATTTGAAAATTTATTCTTTAAAAAATAAAACTTTTATTACTTTTATTATTTTACCACGAGCTGTTAAGAAAACAGTTTGTTTTAGTAAATTATATTGTTAATTGGTAATTAATTTGCCTTTATACAACAATATACATTATCGTTTTATAATCAATAGTTTCATGGTTTTCAATTAATGGTCAATTGGAAATTTTTGTTGCTATAATATTCTATTTTATCAACACAGATAGTAGTTAATATGCGTCTTTTTCGATCATGATCTTTCAATTATTTTTACAATACTGATAAACAATCAGTTTTTTCAATGAGGTTATTTTTGTATTTGATGATTGAATACTGTTAAAATCATTGCAATATTATTGCAATAGCAAGACATTATAAAAGGTGACTCTTTTTACAGTAATATGATTTTAACCAAGAGACAATTTAAAAAGCGATTTTTTTAGTAATCGTTAGTGGGTCCGCATATCACTCGATTTCTGTGTCATCGCTCATTAATAATTCTTGAAAAACACACACATGTGAGAATGATGAACGAGCGCGTGTGTATGTGAGTATGTGAGATTTAAAGAAGTAGCGCCGTCTGTTTTTTCTTCGGCGTTTTCGAAGATTTCTTTCTTCGAGCAATACAATTATCGCTATCACATTATTAAGTGTAATTATATAGTTAAACATTACGATTGAAAATTGTTGGCTGAATTGCGAATTTTTATTATAATATCGTTCCAAGGAAATCGACGCTGGTACCTGGAAATTTCATCCAAATTTTTTTCATCGTGTAGCATCGTTGATCGATGTATCGTGAAGCATTAAAGGTTCATTCGCATGATTCCTTACGATGATACGATTTGACAGAGTCTCGATGAAATTCGATAATAGGTACCACCGTTAATCTTTACTTCAAAATATAACGTCCGCAAATGAGACGACTACGATGGGAAAGAAATGCGAGAAAAATAGACAGAGACGGAAGAAGAATCTTTATCAGAATGCAAATTGTAATACGCGTATCGCTTATTGACGTTTTCATTATCGCATCTGCATCCGCACGATTAATTTATAAATAAATTATATTAAATAAGACACTGAATTACGCGATTTGCTTTCTTCATATCCTCCATAATATCTAGAACAAATCAACTAATATAATATTCTAAAATAGTAAGTAGCCATTTTATTATATAATATTTTTGACGATAAGATAAAGCAGCTATATCTCGTTTATTAGTACGTGAAATATAGGATAGATCTTTCTTTTTTGTCGTAGAATTTAGACTGATAACATAATAGGATCACGTTAACTGATCGTGGATTTGGATGTTACGTCACCAATTACCGAAGGGAACAGCTCTAGGACCTAGGAACTAGGAAATCTTCAGTACATATGTATCTCTTAGTTTCAAAAAGTAGTGGGGATAGCAATAACCAGTTAACAAAGCCATGGTCAGTTAATGCGACGCTACTGAATTTTTCAAACCAGTGTCGGAAGATCATCATAGATGGCAGGAATGCATGTTTAATTTTTCGTAACCTGGTCGGTATTATCATTGCAGATCATGTGATGTAATCTATTACAATACGCCTGCGCGACCTTCATACAAGGTGACTGTTTCGAGGATTTGGACGCATGTCATTCGCCTGCGTCTAGTATATGCGTGCGGATCTGTTTGTTACCGGTATTCTTTCATGTGTCGCGAAAACCAGTCATTGTGCTCATCAATCTACCGAATCATCAATAAAAGTATTACATTTGTAACATACCCTTATTTGTGAGTGTACAACTTCAGAATTTAATTCAATCTTCGTATATAACGTTGTTTAGTAATAATATTAATTAATAGAATAAAGGGAATTTGATTCTCGTAAAAACGAGAGAAAGTTGAATTAAACCTATAGTATTAGGGCACGAAATTGATTTTGTATAACAAAAATAAGCAAATACAAATTATAAGTAAAATAGTATTGCATTTATAAACATTATATTGTAAGGAAAAAAGAAAAATAAACAAAGAGAAATGTCAGCATCAGACATGGATCACGAAAAGAGGAAACAAATTTCTGTGCGCGGGATTGTTGATGTGGAGAATGTGGGAAATTTTAAGAAAACATTCAATAGGCATCTCCATTACACTTTGGTGAAAGATCGTAATGTGGCTACGAGCAGAGATTATTTCATGGCCTTGGCACACAGCGTCAAGGACAACTTGGTCTCTAGATGGATACGCACTCAACAATACTATTACGAGAAAGACCCAAAAGTATGCAAGTATATCATTGATCACTTAATTCTTCAAGTTATTAAACTTATTATGTATATGTCTATAACCTTCATGCATGAAAATTATGATTATATGTAATTAATAATAAATTTGATTTCTTGTTTAACGATTGTCGGTAAGTATAATATCTAATATTTATTAAAACATAATTTATTGCGTATTTTGATAATCGTTTTGATTGTGTGATATATACATATAGAAATACATACATGTTAAACTTTTATTTCAATAAGCGGAGAGTTTTTTAATATAATTTTTAATATAAGAAAAATTTTAACATAAAGTTAAGTCGATAAACAACTACATTAGCATATTACCAATACGATTCTTCTATGTTTCCCTTAAATTAATGAAAGAAAAGAAAATTTTTGTGTATTTAGTAATGAAATAATCGGTTCATGGACATATGAATACTATTTATACTTACATAAACAGATACTATATTGAAATGAACCTTTGAAATGTAAGATGCAACACGTTGCGGTGTCTATTTTCAGTTTGAATTATAATCGCCTCACCCTGAGGTCTTAAGCCAAACGGTTTTCATTCTTTTCGAAGCAATGTCATGATGGCGATAAGATCGTCGTCAATCTTTGAAAACATTCCAACTATATCGATGGATTAATAATAATTGTTTACAAAGAATTGTTTGTAAGATACATTATCATGTATATTGAACATTGAGCTATAATCGATTATTACTAGCCATAAATTTTTCATTTATAGAAGCAAAATAATTATTCCGAGCGCATCCGTAAATTTTATTTAAAAGAATATTATGCATAGTTAGTAAGAATTATTGGCCAATCTTTACGATTAACTTTTACGATCGCGAAACATAAATCTGATTAAATATAAATTTTCTTGGAAATATTTCTTTAGGTAATTGCGCCTTCCGTATATTTAGAATAGTTGTATATAAATAAATCAGAGACGCGTTGAAAGTGCGAACATAAAGGAAAAGAGCAATTGGAGAGAAATAGGGATAGTCTTTGCAATAAAAGATTAGCCAGTTAATGTCGAACGAGAGAAAACGAAGATTATGTATTTAAGGCGAAAAGAAAGAGATAATACAGAAAAGAAATAATACAAAAGTAGAAAGTGATCTATACCCATAAAGCTATAGGAGTAGGTAGACAGGAATAAAATAAGTGTAGGTAGTATCGTTAGATAAGAGCATTGCGATCGTTCTGGTCGCGTTAGTAACCATAGTATAGATATTAGAATCTTGCGAAAATTGAGGATAGAAAAGCAAATCAGTATGTTAATAAAGTAATTAGAAATTACTATATACATTCTATATTTATGTGTATACGATTAATTTGTAATGTAGTTTGTACATTTGTAACAGAAATAAAAAGAGAATAAGCCGTCACAAGCAGCGTTTCCTTTATGAGAACGTTAATCATAAATAATTACAGAAATTGGTTGGACAATATAGATCACGTGACAGAACTATTAAAAGCCGAGAAGTCACGTTTAACACATTTACTACCGGATAGACATTTGGACGTGGTCCCATTACATTATGCAAAAGTTCTGAAAATTTATACTGTTTGTGTTTATTGTTACGTCGCGCAAGACATTTGCACTCCAATAAGCCCAAGGACCTACCATAAATTTAAGCTCCTACATGCCCTGTTCGCATCTATGGTTTAAGTTAATCTGTTTTCCCGAAAAGACTTTCTCCGCAATTCTTAAGAGCGCGTAATAAACCCAAGAGTCTTTTTAAAAACCAGCCGAAAACACTTCTAGGATTCGAAAGTCTTAATATTAAAAAATATTATATAATAATGCTTACATATTGTTGAAATAAAAAGTTCAAAAATTTGTTCCCAAGAAAAGATGCAAAAATAAAAATGTTGCAAACTTTTTGCAAAAGTAGTAACACTTTCGAGGAAAGGAAAGCATTATTTTCATTGTTCTGCGTATACGTATAAAAGAAATTAATACACATTTATTTTCATTATCTTTTCTACTTTTTTATTTCCTATAATTTTCTAGTTTGTGCAAATAGTACAATTTTTATCATGAAAAGAAATAATATCAAGTTTTTTTAGAGGAGCATCTTCAGCCATCTCGGTTATAAATAAACGACCCTCGAACGCGTGGAGGAACTAAACGAAATTTCGGAGTAATCGTTGAACGTAATAAAGATCAATTTTAACTGGGCGTTATCTTTCGCTTGCTCTTTCGTTTCAGAATGTCGGCTCGATTTATTTTTATTAGTTAGGCCATTCGCTGCGTAACACGAGATGTACACTACGATTTCATAACGGAATTTTACTTTTCCTCCTTTACATCATAGAATCATAGCTCAATATTTGCTACGGTTCAATGTTCGTACGGAAATGTACAGCATACTTATAAATAATGATATTTTTCCTTTTATCCTTAAACAGATTATCTTTTATCGTTGAAAATACATGAATGCACAATTGGTATCTTCTGAAATATTCTAATTTATTTCCCGTATTCTTTAACATATTTTCATTCTATTGTTTTAGAGAGTTTACTATCTTTCCCTGGAATACTATATGGGAAGGACTCTTCAAAACACCATGATTAACTTAGGCATCCAAGGTGCTTGTGACGAAGCTATGTATCAGGTTTGTTTCAAATAAAATTTCTAAAATCATCTACCGATAATAAAAATCGTAAAAAAAAGAAACTAAGAAAGAATTGTATTATAGATGGGCTTGGATATTGAAGAGCTCGAAGAACTTGAAGAAGATGCAGGTTTAGGAAATGGAGGCTTAGGAAGACTAGCAGCTTGCTTCTTGGATAGTATGGCTACCCTTGGTCTAGCTGCTTATGGTTACGGTATTCGGTATGAATATGGTATATTTGCGCAGAAAATAAAAAATGGAGAACAGGTGGAGGAACCAGATGATTGGTTACGTTATGGAAACCCGTGGGAGAAGGCTAGGCCAGAATTCATGCTCCCTGTAAACTTCTATGGTCAGGTGATTGATACTCCTGAAGGAAAGAAATGGGTCAATACTCAAGTTAGTATACATAAAATAAATCTGTACAATTAATAAGTTAAAATTATTGATAAAGGATTTACATACCTTGCTTTCGATCAGGTCGTATTTGCGATGCCATATGATAATCCGGTTCCTGGATACAAAAACAACTTTGTTAATACTCTTAGATTATGGTCTGCTAAGTCGCCAATAGAATTTAATTTGAAATTTTGTAAGCAAGTTTTTATTACTTATATCATTTTATATATCATCAATCAAAATAGATTATCGTAGAAAATAATCTTTTTTCTTTCAGTTAACGACGGTGATTATATCCAAGCTGTGTTTGACCGCACCTTGGCGGAGAACATTACTAGGGTGTTATATCCTAACGACAATTTCTTCGAGGGTAAAGAATTGCGATTAAAGCAAGAATATTTCATGGTAGCAGCTACTCTTCAAGATATCATACGAAGGTTGCTACATATTTATTTTGTTCACAAAGTTTCAAGATCCAAATGCGTTGTAGATATAATATTTCGTTGACAAATTACATTCTTACAATATTATTTCTAGGTATAAAGCCAGCAAATTTGGTTCAAAGGAACACCATAGAACAGATTTTGACTTATTCCCCGACAAAGTGGCCATTCAGTTGAACGATACTCATCCTTCTTTGGCTATTCCTGAACTTATGAGAATTCTTATCGACGTCGAAGGGCTTCCTTGGGAAAAAGCTTGGGACATAACAACGAGAACATGCGCTTATACTAATCACACGGTTCTTCCAGAAGCTTTAGAGAGATGGCCCACAAGCCTGTTAGAAAGCATTCTCCCCAGACATTTACAAATCATTTATCATATTAATTTCCTCCATTTGCAAGAAGTTTCCACTAAATACCCGGGTGACATGGATCGTCTTCGTCGTATGTCTTTGATCGAGGAGGAAGGTGAAAAGAGAGTTAACATGGCTCATCTTTCGATTGTGGGTAGTCATGCTATCAACGGTGTCGCAGCAATTCATTCGGAAATTTTGAAAAGTGGCGTGTGGGTGTTTTTAGAATTTAAAATTTGTATTAATGATAACTTGTGTAATAAATGATAATTTTATAGTTTCGATTTACTCAATCTTTTAGGTTCAAAGACTTCTATGAAATGACACCTGAGAAATTCCAGAATAAAACTAATGGTATTACACCACGAAGATGGCTCCTTTTGTGCAATCCGAATCTCTCAGATATAATCGAAGAAGTAAATGTTATTTAAAAATTACCCATAAATTACGATCTTCGTTTTGATATAAAATTATTGTTCACTATCTTATAGAAAATTGGCAGCGACTGGACAGTACATTTAGAACAGCTCGCTCAGCTGAAACAATGGGCTAAGGATCCAGTTTTCCAGCGCAGCGTTACGAAAGTGAAACAAGAAAATAAATTAAGATTAGCGCAAATGCTTGAGAAAGATTATGGAGTTAAAATAAATCCTGCTTCTATCTTTGATATTCAGGTAACTTTAATATTCAGTTGACGTAATTAAGTTTATGTGCAAATAAATTATTTAATTTCTATATAATTATTTAATATGCGGTACCATAACATAGGTGAAGCGAATACATGAATACAAGAGGCAACTATTAAATTGTTTACACGTAATCACATTATACAACAGAATAAAAAAAAATCCAAACGCACCATTCGTCCCTCGAACGGTGATGATTGGAGGAAAAGCTGCTCCCGGTTATCATTTAGCCAAAAAGATTATAAAGCTAATTTGCAGTGTAGGAAACGTTGTAAACAACGATCCTATTGTTGGAGATAAATTGAAATTTATTTTCTTAGAGAATTATCGAGTTACGTTAGCGGAGAAAATAATTCCAGCAGCAGATTTGAGTGAACAAATTTCTACTGCAGGTACTGAAGCTTCGGGTACCGGAAATATGAAGTTCATGGTAAGTATACTTTAATATGCAATTTATATATATATGACTTATAACAATAAATGAATATTTTGTTTTAAATTACTTTAGTTAAATGGAGCCTTGACAATTGGCACATTAGACGGTGCTAACGTAGAGATGGCTGAAGAAATGGGTACAGATAATATATTCATTTTCGGTATGAATGTTGATGAAGTCGAAGAGTTGAAGAAAAGGGGATATAATGCTTATGATTATTACAATAGAATCCCAGAACTAAAACAATGTGTCGATCAGATCCAGGGTGGCTTCTTCAGCCCCAATAATCCAGATGAATTTAAAGATATTACCAATGTTTTATTAAACTGGGACAGATTCTATTTGTTTGCTGATTATGAGAGCTATATAAAAATGCAAGATCATGTCAGTAAAGTTTATCAGGTAAGTTCATACCAGAATTTTTTCAGGATAATTTTTATATATTTTTTTAATTATTGTTTTCTATATTTTCATTTTGTGTTTTAGGATGAAAATAAATGGGTAGAGATGGCGATCAATAACATAGCTTCTTCGGGAAAATTTTCATCGGATAGAACGATTGCAGAATATGCTCGTGAAATTTGGGGCATTGAACCGTCTTGGCAACGACTTCCTGCACCTCATGAACCGCGGGACATTTAAATTATAACTTTCCTAGATATTTTACGATGTTACTTCTTGCATATATTATTAACATTTTTTAATTCTCCTTCTTTTTAACAAATAGTTAAAATTCTTCCACGAACGAGCGTGAGCAGTATCATTATTTATTTGTTTATTATTCTTATTTATCGCAAAATATTAAATGTAATAGTATACTGTAAACTACGTTTTATTTGAAAACGTATGTAATATCTGAAATTTTTTAAAAAATTTTATTAGCTACTAATCATTGATCAACTATAACAAAGTTAATATAAAAAGAAATTTATCATGTCCTATATTCTAGACGAACATAAAATATTTTATATGTCTCTTGACAAACACAGCAGATGCAATCTAGTCGACAAAAAAGATAATAGTGGCATCAGAAATGATTTCATTCATATTTTTCTACTTGTAAATAAAATATCTGCAACAAAGATAGAAGATAATAATGAATCTATCAACTGTTAAATAATTAAAAATTGTTAAGATAAAACATTAACAAAAATATACATTATTTAAAATTTTGATTCCTTTGTGATGTGATATTATTATTAACATTTAATTATATATTTACAACGTGCGAAAATTTACTGGTAATTACTGTTTTCTAATATTTTAAAATGCTCATTGTCAAGTTTTAAGAGAATTACTATATTTGAAAAGAGAAAGAAAAATAATTCTTCTCTATATATTTAACTCAATAAAGCATATTATAAAAATATTTGGGCCCACTTTTTATATCAAAACAATTATTACATTACGCTCCAAAAGAAAATAAATATTAAAGAAACTTAAATTTTTTGTATTGAAATCGCTAAAGTATAAATTATTTTTTTAAATATGTGCCTTCAATCGAATCAAATATATTTGTAAATGCATCAGAAATAAATAGAAGAAAGATATCGCGTGCACGAAAACGCAGCTTGAAATATGGCAATGTTGCAATTAATCATTTTTCGAACTTATTAAAGAGAGCATGTCTGTACATCAAACTGAAATTTTCGTGCAAACAAAAGAAAACGCTCTTCGTGAATTTTCGTTTGTCGATGAAGAAACAGTGCCGTTAGTGAGTATCGATCGGTAATATAAAAATTGAGTCATAGATAACATAAATGTAGATTTTCCAATTTAAAATGTAGTTGCAAATATCTAACCTATTTTACATATTATATGTATCTACATTATTTAGTATCACAAGTATGTGAACTTGATTATTACATTGATAACTAAATCTTCAGTCGAGTTAAATTTGCATTGCTTTAAGTAATATAATTAACCAATTAATCAATTAATATGTCAATGATCTTTATCAGTTTGACTTATTAGGTTAGAGATATATAAATACATCATAATCATAATGAACATATATATATATACACGATAGTATAATGATATAACATTGTATATACATAATTCTGATACATATGACTTGACTACGGACATTTATGCATTTGTGACAAGTATAAATATACAAATATTTGCACAAATATCTGCAGTCTAATCATAATCTACTCTCTCTTTGGCAATTATATTTAGCACTAAAGAATTATAAGACGAGATTTTCAATCGAAAAATTCTATAAAATTGATTAATAACTGATGAATGTACACATAATACTATTAATACTGCATGTTTGTAGTATGGTTAGTCTTGAATAAACTACACATATATAGACGTACATATGTATGTATAGTACATATACACAAGTTTGAATCAAACGTCTACGTAAATTTTTACTAAATATTTTCTGTTTTAGCTTTTAATTCAAACGCTAATTTTGTTTCAGAAAAAATACATTTAAAAGTTGTGCTGTAAATTTACAATGAATTGTATTTATACTAAAATCATGAAACGAAAATATCTTCAGATTAGGTACTAAGAAATTTCAAAAAAGCGTTTCTTTAATCTTGTCCTTTTTCTTGTTTAGATTCAAATAGTTGTGAATGATTATCTTGTACTAAGAAAATGAAGATGAAAACTTGCACATGTAATAAAATGATTCTCATGGCGACTAATGTCGAAGATTCGTATCCGGATTCCGAATAGTTTATATGTATTGTGCTTATGTATAGTTTCCCAACATTTATCCCACCTTATTCTTTTTTAAATTTTCCGCTTGTATCTTTATTTTCAAACTACATGTCCTTAATAAATGAAGATTATTTTATTAACTACGATATTTTATCTTGGAATATCCAGCATATATGGTGTTCTAGTATGAAATCAAATGATACTGGAAGACTAAGTAACGTTCTCTCCATATTTCCTATTTTTATTATAACCTTTTAATGAAGTTTAAAACGATTTGTGAGTATATAACATTTTTGTCTTGTTTATACCACAGAACATTCTAACAAAGACTAGTAAAGAATTGAAATGTTCTATATAATAACTCAATAAGTTATATAATATAAGTTATATAAGTTATATAGAAGTTATTATGTAGTTGAACTTATCAAATTTAAAACGCAAAGGTATTCCGAAATACAACAAAAGTTCATTCAAAACATATTCGTATCATATTTTGATGATTGTACATAAGCATAGATTAATTTAATTTGCATTAAAAGTTTATCTTATATACAAGATATTTCGAAAATATAATTTATAGTAATAAAGTATTAATATAAATACTTTTTTGTGTAATATATATATCTTTAACTATAAATATATGTACGCATTCTATTCCAGAATGCTTCAAAACCGGTTCCATTGCAACCTTTGAAACCAACATCAGCTATAGTGGTTACAGGCTATGTTCCTCCCAATGCTTTGAGGTGATATCTTATCGCAAAAAAAATCTCGTAACCGAAATTTTTTTAATTTTAAAAGTCATATTAAAACAAACAGTAAACAAGCAGGAAAATTACAATCGTGAAGTTGTAAAATTACAATTGTAATATTCGTTAAAACACAATTACCACAGATTTTCAGTGAACTTATTATGCAAAACTACCGGAAATATCGCATTGCATTTCAACGCACGATTAGACAGGGGTTATGTGGTTCGAAATTCGAAATTTAGGGGATGTTGGGAAGAGGAGGAAACCTGTTCTCCTGCAGGGCATACCGCTTTCCGTCGGAACTCCTATGTTCACATTTTGATATTTTGTACTGCCAATGAATATCAAGTAAGAAATGAGGGTTATTTAATATAACTATCAATTTTATAGTACTTATATTTATTCGAAATTAATTTTCTTTTTATTAGATTGCTGTCAATGCAGAACATTTTTGCGCATTTGCGTATAGAATGCCTCTTGAAGATGTAATGTATCTTGAAATAAATGGATCATTGGAAGACACTCGGTTTAGGCAATTTGAATTGTTCGTTTATCCTGATCCAAAGTTATGCAGGCCAAGTAACGTTTTAAGTTTAAAAATTGATCAGCCACTGGTCGAATTTCTTGTAAGTCTTTCTAAAATTACTAACTCGGCTTTTTACTAGTTGAAATATCAATTATTATTAAATATTCTGTATGTAGGATATTCCACTTACGGTAGATATAGAAAATGAATTTAAAACCGGAGCTAGGCTTTTCATTGCTGGAAGACTGAAACTTCTGCCTCATTCGTGAGTGTTGATGATCTTTTGAGAATTAAATAAATTTGCAAAGAAGAGGAAAGAAAGAATAAACAATAATTCGTTTCTATATTTGCTAACAGATTTTATATAAATTTACAAAAGGGAAAAGCAGTTTATCCACATCCGGTAATTGCATTGCATTTAAATCCACGTTTTTTATATGGCAGTAGCGCACCCTATGTCGTTATGAACTGTTGGTCAAATGGATCTTGGGGACGCGAAGAAAGGCACTCAAGTCATCTATGGATGCCTGGTCGTGATTTTCTTCTAACGTAGGTTTTTCCATCTTTAAAAAATACAAAATACGATATGCATGAAACTTTAACTAACTAAGTCAAGTTTAATTCAAGATATTGTTATAAATAATTACTAATTACTTTTTGAAAATTCGAGTAACTTGTTGACTTTCTGACTGTAATTTTTTATGGTTTTCCTTTTATAGAATTCGATGCGAAATCGAAGCATATACAATATGGTTAGGCGAAAAAATGATTGGTGAATTCAAACATAGATTACAACCAACTATCATCGATACTCTTAAAATATCCGGAGACATCGTACTTCATGATCTAGCCATGATTTATTCAAATTAAGCTCTATTACTTGTTATTCATTTTAATAAAATGGCATTTACCTTTTAACCTATCTTTCCCATATAAGACTTTAAATATCATTTGTCCCGCATATCGCAAAGGCATAAAAATGTTCTCATTTTTAAATAATGTAGTATCAATGACTTATTGTTGGTAATATTTATGTAATGAAAGAAATAATATTGATAATAAAAATTTATCATTAATACGTTAATATTTTTAATATTTTCAGTTGCTTAAATATATAATTTAAAACAATATAATAACAGAATTTTATTTATTCTTTATCTGAGAAGTAGATCTCTAGAATATAAAATTTGTCAAAATTATTTGAATACCTTATTTGAATACATCAAAAGTATCTTATAAAGCAACATTTTTTTTATTAATTTTTTATTTTTTATTGCTTCGTTACTGAATTAAAATATACCAAATACTCATTAACTGAAATTATTGTAATTCAAGAACTTTTAATTTTAATTATAATTTTAATTTTTTATTACCTGTTTCTTCATGACATATTTGACACCTTTATTATTATCAAGGAAATGAAAGTGCTCATATTTATGATTTCGGCTGTTTCTAGACCAGTGCTGCCCATAACGCTAAAGGTATTCTATGCTAGCATATACAAAAACCTATTTAGTTCCATCACAAACGAAAGAAAGAGAAATTAATTGTTTATTATATCTTTTCTTACTGAAGAAGAGAAAATCTTTCCTTTCAAACGATAAAGGATCAGTCGAATGACTCAATAATTCTAATATACTCTCTATTTACGATAACTTTTTAGATTGAACATTAAATTTATTTTCCTCTCGATAATATTTTTGTTATAATAAAATATAAATTTCATTTTAACAGTAATTTCAATAATTGATGGGCTGCAAATAATATTTCTATATCATTTCTATATCAATAAAACGAAATTTAGATTTCATTATAACAAAAACATTATCGCAAGGAGAGTAGATTTGTGTATAAAAGATATATTAAAATTATTGCGTCATTCCACTGGTCCACCATCGTTCGAAAGGAAAGATTTTTTTTCTTTTCTAAAAAGATTATAATAAACAATTAATTTCCCTTTCTAAAACAACTAAGTTTAATTATTGCGTAATTTTATTATTTTGAAATATTTGATGATTTTAAAATTTAATATTATTTATACTTGTCTATTTCGGATAGAAGTTCGGATAGACTCTTGTAGCGTAAGACTATGAATGTATGTGTACCTTGTTTGTGTTGAGGTAAATAGGTTCTCGTACATGCTATAATGGAACATCTTCAGCATTTAGCTACGTGGTGCGGCACCTATACTGTGAGACAAATAGAACAATGAACGTGAGCAGTCTGATTTCCTCTCTGTTATCATATTCATTCTCATCGGACATATTTTTTGACTAGAGCATCCAATCGTTTTATATATAGTTCCGGATAAGAGTGAATGAATGTGGAAACATGGTACAAAAACGGAAACTTTATAGCAGTTCCAGATTTTCGGTTATGTGAATGGATTAGTTTTAAAGCAGATATTAATATTATTTAAAGTTATTACACAAATATATAGATATGTTAATAGACATGTAATAAAATATGATTTGAGATATTTGGAAAATTAATAAAACGAGAAGAGGTAAAAATATTTTCAACAACATATGAATTATTCTTCGTGCTGATTGAGGTTAGTTTATTTATTTATTATACTTTCCAGAATTTGTTTTCCTCTAGCTTTTCTTAATATTAATTAAAATATAAATATAAATGGAAAGATTCATTGTTATATTATTATCGTAACCGGTTTGAAAAAATCATGTTTTTTTATAACTAATGCGACCTTAATATTAAAATTAAAATAATTTATAAATGCAAAAGTTGTATTAGTAAGCAATGTTTCTATTTTTTTCATGATTTTTATATAATTCTTGTCCCTCTTTCAGCTTTTGAAGTACTTATTAAAAGCTGTTGGAACATGTCTGTATATCTACCAAGAGAATCATTATACACTCCACGTAGAGTGCAAAAATGTTTATTTGGATCAGGTGAAAGTTCAAAGAAAAAGAAGATCTGTAAAATTCAAAGAGATTTAAACTTTTCAAACAGCTCATCTGGAGAAGAGTCAGATTTGGGGCCTATGAATATTATGGAACATTCTCCACAAAAAGGAATATTACTAAATTCACCAAAATTTCTGTCTAACTCCCCATTCAACAATTCTAATAAGCAGATACCAAATCAGACAATACTCGATGCATCAGAAAGACAATTTGGCATAGAGCTGCAAAATAGTATAATAGAAACACCACATAAGCCTAGAAGTCCAAAAAGCAAATTAATAACATCATTAAATTTAGATAATAAAATATCCTTACCAAGAGTTCATAGGCGTAAATCGCTTAATATTCTTGATATCATTGAAAATTCACCCGAGAAAAAAGAAAATAACTTAAAGAGACATGCATTTGAAAAATTAGAAAATACAGTTACAAAATTGCTAAAAACTGATGAAAATTATTTAATACCAAAAGCTAGAGCAGCTTTATTTCAAGATAGAGATTATAAATCAAAACTGAAGAATATAACACTCAGTACTAGAAATTTTTATAGTAATTCTGAGACCAAACGTGACTGTAAAATCATCTCTGAATTAGCAGAACAAAAACGACAAGTGAGTTTTATAAAACATGCATCCAACTATAAAAGATCTATGAAAAAACATACAATAGGAGGAATTAATGCTGGTGTGTCACATGGTATTAAGAAACCAAAACTGAAGACAAGTTTAGATATAAAACATAATAATAGTACAGGGATGATTAATATACAATATACGAATATACAAGAACATTTTTCAAAAAGAGAAGAGCAAAAAACAGAGCTAGTAAGTTCATCGCCAGAAGAAAGAATTTTATCACCAGAAATTGATCTTAATAAACGCTTTTTCAAAATTAAAAGGTCGTCAAAGAGAAATTCTTCAGCTATAGTAACTATAAATAATAATGTAAAATTAAAGATTCAGTCAGATGGTAAAATGGCACTAAATCAAAAGAGTAGTAAACAGGCTTATAGACAACCGAAACATGTAGATACTTCTTTTGATGCAACTGATTTGTCAGTAGATGAACCAGAATTAGAAACTGCCATAGAGAAAGAAAGAGTAAGTAATATATTAAAGATTTTGGAGAACGATTGGGCTGATGATGATTATGATACTATGGAAGTACTAATTAATGAAAGGCATGAACATATTTCACCATTAAAGCCAATAGCAGTATTGAATGACGTTACTATGTCTCCAGCAAGTGAGCTTAGTACTATGACTTCAACTATGAATATTAAGGACATTAGTACACCAACAGTTCACAAAAATATTTCTTTGGACAATAATGAAGTTACATCAGAAGAAAAATATTATCCATTATTTAATAAAGCTTACTCGGTCAATAAAATTTTGAGGTAAGTAAAATATTTAAAATACGGATTAATTTCTGAATCACCTTTCATAATATTATGGATATTTTAGTGGAAATAACAAAAAATCCATATCTAATGCAAAAGAAACCACAAGTTGGCAATTGTCTATGAAATTAAATGGTGATGACAATCAATATCAATTAGACGCAGGGCAAAAGAATTTTGGAGCAACACAATGTGCTGAATGCGGTATTGTATATCAAATTGGGGATCCAGAAGATGAAAATGCTCATTTAAATTATCATAATAATAAAAAAAGTTTAAAATTTTCCGTACGTATAAATTACATGCACGTAGTTTGTGTAAATAATGTGTGTGACATTTTACTTAAGATAATATTTTTAGGGTTGGAAAACGGAACGTGTAATTATGGAGGATCCATTTACATTAAGTCGAGTAATCTTGGTAGAACCAAGTGATTCGAAAATATGTTGGAAGAAAGTAAAAGAAGTTTTAGAATATGTTGACAGAGATTTAGGATTAGCTTGCACAAAATTACCGGATTACGAGGAGAAAAAAGTAATGTCGAAAAATATATCAGAAAGCAATTTCCTTGTACTATAAATTTGATTTTACTCTGATACAATTTATTCTTTAGGTGTATTTATACATTAGGGACAAAGCTATTATAGGAGTGTTAGTCGCAGAACATATAACGACTGCACATCGTATGATTCCTGAATTACTAGAACTGGACTGTTGTACAGCAGAAAGTAGCCCTGCAAAATGTGGTATCAATGTTGTATGGACGGATTTAAATCATCGTAGACAAGGGATAGCCACTAAATTGATCGATATATTACGGTAAATATTTTTATTTTTATAAATAATTTCGAAAATATTTGCATAATTAATCAATATATTTAATATAAACTATTTCAGAGCTCATTTTTATTTTGGTTATGTAATGTCTATAGATGACATAGCGTTTTCAATTCCAACTCCGAGCGGAAAAATATTTGCTGAAAAATATACCAAAACACGGAATTTCAAAGTGTATAGTTAAATGTTATTTTTGATAAAAAAAAGTCTATCAAAATTTATGGCAATAGTACTATTCATCATTCATCTGTTACTAAGTCTATGTACAAATAATAATATTGTCACGCAACTTATTATATTGATAGGTATTTACAGAGAACTTATTTATTTTTTTTATTTTTTTAATTATTCTTCGTTCAGTAAATGAATAATTGCAACATTCCTGTCACTTTTGTTTTTAAATCTTTCTGTTAACAAAATTGCTTTTTATGTTGATTATTTCTGAACGAAGTTTTTAAATATTTTGATATTTCTATTCTAGAATTGCTACTAGTGTATGTTGCTACTAATGTATTTGAATTAATTACCACTCTGTTACTGTGAAAATTCAAATATGCGTGTATATGCAAATATTAAATGATAATTCTTTTATTCAAATACGTAATATTTCTGGACCAAGTATACAAATTTTTAGATATTTTAATATTGCTATTCTAGAATTGCTATTAGTGTGCTTGAATTGATTATCACTCTGTTACTGTGAAAATTCAAATATGCATGTATGTGCAAATAAATATTAGGTGATAATTCTTTTATTTAAACACGTAATTTTCTGTATAACACGAGTATAAATAGAAAAATAAGTTCATAAATTTTTATGTTTCATATCTAACCTCTAAAATAACTTTATTAAAGTAATATCTTTTTAAAGTAACAGTTCTTACTTCCAATACTACTTCCACGTTTGTAAAAGGAAAAAATAAAATATAACATCAATATTTCATACATATAACAATAATAACATATAATAATAATCTTGTATGTAATTTATATTTTTATTTAGTTTATATCCAAAATATAAACAATACACTTTTGCAAAATAGCCACGTGTTATAAATGTGTTCTTAAATTACCTTGAAATAATAACTGTCGATTTGTTACATTTACATTCCATAAAAAAAATGTATATATTTCTGTTTTTCTTACATACATATACTTAAGTATATCTTAACCTGAGTGAATAGGAACTGTATAAATGTAGGTAACTTTCCAGATTAAAACCATCTTCTCCAACCGCCTCCTCCTCCTCTTCCTCTTCTGTTTCGGTCGGAGCGTCTTTCGGTAGCTCGCTTCTCCTTCCATGCGTCATATCTATCAGCCATCTGGTATAATTCTTCAGGTACTTCCTGCAAAGACAAAGATTTACATATGTAAATTTATATACATATAATCAAATTTTCATATAGACATATAAATATACTAAAATATACTTGATTAGCTTCTTCTAAAATATTAATTAGTTCTCTCGCGTGAGACCAATCACTCCGGGTCATGTAAGTAATACTTTCACCGGTACGACCAGCGCGGCCAGTACGTCCAACACGGTGAACATATTCTTCTATATCCCGTGGAAAATCAAAATTTAAAACATGCCTAAAAATAAGCTTTTTTTAAAAAGGTTTCTTCTTAAATTTAAGTTTGGATCAAATTCTAAATAATATACAATCAGACGTACGTAATATCATCAATATCGATTCCTCTACTGGCGACATCTGTCGCCAATAATATTCTAGCCTCTCCAGTTTTTAATTCCTCTAATGCTTGTTCTCTATCAGCTTGTTCTCTTCCGCCATGTATACTTGAACAATTAACAGCCATCAAAGCTAAATCACTCGCTACATCATCTACCTTAGCTTTTTTTGCAAAAAATACTATTACTTTATCATTCGGTGCCATGTCGCGAAAGAATTGATGCATCTATTGAAAAAAAAAAGAAATGATAATATATGTGTTTTAGTATAAGATTCAATAAGATTCAAAGAATTTTTCATTATATTAACCATATCAGTCTTATCATTTTCATCAATAATATAAATCTTCTGCAGCACTGTATGTACAGCAACTAAGTCCAACGATCCAACATATACTTGAATTGGATTTTTCATATACGATTTCGCCAAACGTCTGACAGTTATCGGCCATGTGGCGCTAAAATGTAAAAACACTCTATTGTTATTTGTTATCACATAGAAAATATTTAAAAGATTGTTTTTTAATAATAAATTTGATATACCTCGTCATAACAGTTTGTCTATCTGGCCTTACGTCTATTAAAGCTTTTCTAATTTGTGGTTCAAATCCCATATCAAGCATACGATCAGCTTCGTCTAAGACTAAATATGAAACGGTAGAAACATCTAAAACTTCTGTGCGTACAAGATCATTTAGTCTACCAGGTGTAGCAATAACTATTTCTACACCTTCTGTTACCACATCAACTTGTTTTTTACGACATCCGCCTCCATATACACACACCCTTTAATAATAAATTATTTATCAATATATCCTTGTACATGCATGTTTCAAAATGAAAATATAATAAATTTTACTTACGCCTTTATGCCATGATAGGAATACTTGTTTACTTCTTTCTCAATTTGCAAGGCTAGCTCTCTGGTAGGTGCTAGAACAAGGACAGTTGGTCCTTTCCGCTCTGATCTCGGTGTTATCTGGCCTTCGATATGGATCAAAGCAGGCAGTAGAAATGCCAAAGTTTTCCCTAAATATCAATAAAATAATTTCCTCTATACTCTTTTTCTTTCTTCTACTCTTTTCTTTATTCTACTCAGACAAAACTACATTACAATATACCTGTTCCTGTTTGCGCAATGCCAATAAGGTCTCTGCCACTAAGAAGAATAGGCCATGCTTGACACTGTATTGGGCTTGGTTGAGGAAATTTTTGTTTTCTAATTTCTTCAAGTATTTCAGAGTAATCCTATAACATTTATATTGTAGTCTATATTTTTCATAAATATTTATTTAAATCTCATTACTTACTTGAAAGGCCTGTTCAAATGTTTCGATAGGGTTGGGTATACTTAATACTTCAGAAGTATCTTCTTCATCATCAAGCACAATGTGCACTTCTATATTATTGTTTGCCTTTCGAAAGGCATCTACTTGCTCTGATGTCAAATTAGCAATTATTGGATCCTCTTTATAAAAATTTTTAACAATAGGAGTACACTTTGCCCATCTTTGTCTGTGGTATTCATCCTAATCAGAAAAAGATGATGCATATACAAAGGAATTAAATTTACTTTATAATCTCATAGAAACTTACATGATCCTTGCTTATTTGTCGCCAATCAAGATTAAGAAATCTTGGTATCTCATCTTGTTTCTCTTGTTTATTTTCCCCTTGCTCATTTTCCTTTTGCTCATTTTCCTTTTGATCATTTTCCTTTTGATCATTTTCCTTTTGTCCATAATCCCTTTGCCCATTTTCTCTTTGTTCATTTCCTAATTTTCGTACTTTATCTGTTCTAACATTATCTCTTAATGACTCTTCTATCAAGCATATTGCTTGTTGTTGTGCTTCTTTAGTTCCAATAATGGTTACAGCTGTTGTATCATTTGTACTTGATCTCTCAACCTATTGATATTGAATTAAACTTTACTCCTTAGAAACTGTATATATCAAAAATTTACAATGTAGCATGCAAAATAAAAATGTTATTCACAAAGTATTACTAATTATGTCAAACCATCTTATAATATATATATATAATAATATGTATTTTGATATATATAATACTTTATGAATAACATTTTTATTTTGCAAGCTACATTGTAATTTTTTGATATATATATATCAAAATACATATTATTATAAATTATTATAAATACATATTATATATATTTATTAATATATATAATATATATGTATTATTTTCAATATTGAAGACAAAAATATATTTTAAAAATTTACATAAAAAATTATTTAAATGATGCCTTTTATAAGACTATATTTTGAGCTTCAAAATTATTAAAAATTTATATATTACATGAAACTAGAGAAAATCAAATAATATTCAATAAATGCTTACGTGAATTCTCGTATTTGTTTTGTCTTGTAATTCTCTAATATTACTACCACTTTTGCCAATAAGTCTTCCAACTTTTTCGGTACCGATTTGAATTACAGATTGGTTATATCGTGCATTGTAATTATTGCGAGGGAAATTTGGATACCGCTCTCCTCTTCTAAAGGTTTTATGTTGATAATTATTTTGTCGTCCATTGTATCTTGCATTGGATCTGCTACAGTACGGCTGTACGTCCATTATTAAGATATTCTTCCTATCTACAAGTATAAACAATCCTTAGAATTGTATGAATTATTTTTCGCGTATTCACTTTAATTATAATCAAATAAATTCAGTATATTATGAAAAATTAAAATATATTTAAGGTATAATGTTTTCCATACCTTGAATGTTTGTAATTAATTTCCAACTTAACTTCACTAAACTACTTTCTACCCCAAATGTTGTAGCTTCAGCAACCTCTTCCTAACTGAACGGAAACAAACTGAGGAACGGACGCTTTATGAACCATAGTAGAGGGGCAGTGATCTGCTCATGCCCATTGTTCTAGTTGTTCCACAATACAGGTGCTGCACCAAGCGTCCAAGTGCCGAAGTTGTATATGCTAGCATATACGAGAACCTACTTACCCCCTTAGAACCTACTCCTACCACAAATGAGGTATACTCATTGTGATTCCAGGTTACAAGAGCCTATTTCATTGTACAGTTCTATGGAAAAATTCACACTTCTCTATGCGAGATAGACAAGTATGAAAATAACAAGATCACGCACTAATTAAACTTCGTTGCCTCGGAAAAACAAATAAATTGTTTATTACACGTTTTTTTTTTAAAAAAGAAAAGAAAAACTTTCCTTTCAAATGATAATAGATCAGTGGAGTGATGTAATAATTGTAATACATTCTCTATACACGATAGCTTTTTAAATTTAACACTAAATCTACTTTCCTCGCGATAATGTTTTTGTTATAATAAACCTAAATTTCATTCTAATAATAATTTCATTAGTTGATAGACTGCGAATAATATTTCTGACATGATGTATCTGGTTTGCATACGTGTTTATTTACAAAAATGATAAAAACAGAAGAACAAGTTAACTACAGATAAGATTTGCCGTCATCATTAATTTGTGATCCACGACTTTTATACACCTTACTTTTATTACCGAGTAAAACTTATTAATTCTCTGAATTTTAATCTATAGTTAATATTAGGAGGATCATACATATTAAAATTGATAACTTAACACAGAGATGTTTAATAGATTGCTCACGGACAACACCTCTTTTTCTGAGTTACTCTTGAAGTACCCAGGGACTGTCTTTTGTTTACATGCTTAATATTAAAAAAAATTACACGTAACGTATATAACGTTAATAGCACAAGAAAGAGAAAGGAAAAAGACAGTGTACTATGGTGTATCATGTTCACGTCTATTTATATTGTCCACTAAACGAGTGTAAATCTCAAAGCTTAAGGCTTAGATCCTCAACTTATATCCTAGGAGCTAAGAAGTAGCTGGATACTGTATTGCGACAAGTATGATCAAGGAAGATTCATAAGCACAATATGAACACAACATAGCCGATTTTTATAACAATATCGTGTTTGATCTCATTTTAATCGAGAAAGTCTTACCAATATGTTAATGGAATTTTTATTAACAAAAAGTCAAAGACAAAGAAGTTACATTATCGTATTGATATTGTCTAATCGATACGAAGGCAATATAAATCTTAAAAGAGAAACCACTACCGCGTCGCATTACTCGCGTCACTGATTCAATTGTAACCACCCCTATTTTTCGGACGATTGAATAATAATCAAAAAACAAAAAAAACTGTTTTGAAAATGTTGAAATGTTGAAATTTTGGATTTCTGTCAAATATTAGCAACTAAATACATTGGTACCCCGCTGGGGGTAGCCACCAACATGCTAATATAACTGTTAAAAAATTCCACCAAATGTCCAAAATGGACAAATTGTGAATTTCAATAAATAAATAAATAAATAAATAAATAAATAAAAAACTAAATATATGTACTTTTTCATCATTATGATATTAAGTGTTTAATGTTAATTATGTATTCATTGTTTATTCTCTTTTTGTTATTCGTCATTCGAATAAATTTTGGTTGCTAATTGGAATAAGTTTATAAACTGACAATTAACAAGCAGAAACAATAACATGGTGATAAATTGATAACGGCATGGATTAGGGATACGGAAAGGGAAAGGTCTCTTGCCGGGCCTTTGTAAAGCGCTAGTGTAAAGTACTTGTTTGTTCAGGAGACAAATGCATTGGCTAACAAGCCGAAAATCCAAATTAAGCATAGAAAATAAATTTAAAATATATAAAACGATCATAAAACCAATCTGGACGTACGGAATACCATTATGGGGGACGGCAGCAATGAGCCATATAAACAAAATAGAGGTAAAATCCTTAGAAGGCTAAATCCTTCACAGGCTAAAATCCTTAGAACAATAGTAAACGGATCTTGGTACGTCAGAAACGAAGATATACGGAAGGACCCGGGAATCCCAACGGTCAAGGAAGAAATTAGCAGGTACTCAGAAAAATACAAATCAAGAATAGCAATACACCCAAACCGGCTAGCTGCGGAAACGTACAAAACCATAAACATGGACAGAAGACTAAAAAGGAAGCACCCAGCAGACCTTATAAAGGACATAACCTAGCATACACGAGGATGGTACCTCGCTGGGGGTAGCCACCAACATGCTAATTTAACTGTTAAAACATTCCACAAAATGTCCAAATTGGACAAATTGTGAATTTCAATAAATAAAAAAAAAAAAAAAAAAAAAAACTTGTTCGAGTCAAATGGGCCTTCGAATCACTTGAACCTAGCTTTAGTGGAAACGGTTCTTGCAGGTATAAATGTAGGTACAAATGTAGGTAACGGTATTTGTATACAAGCATTTTTCATAAGACTGGGCCGGTTTAACCTGCCAATCGAAATAGTTATATAAATACATTGAAGCAAATGTGTTTGGGTCCGCATAACTTGCCAGGGATCTCACGGGCAATAAGACATCGTAGGCTAATAGGCCCCAATATTAGGAAATTGTCTTTAGAAATGTCTAGCGTATTCGGGCATTGTTTGTAGAATTATTAAGCGAGTAAATGGAATAGACTATCCTGCGCATATTCTACCATCCTGGTTAAACATGGCTTTTCGAATAAATCGGTATGCATTTATAATAATACCTAAATTATATTCCTTGAATTCGCTTATATATTTGCCCCGTATTTTTTATTTCATTCAGTTAGGAAACGTATTATATTCGTAATTTTTTTGATACAGAATAAGTTTGTGCAAATGTACAAATCGAACTCAATCTCCTCGATTTCGATGGTTTTATTAATTTCTTTTAATATGTGGCATGATTCCAAATAACTTATTCTTATATATATATATATATATATATATATATATATATATATATATATATATATATATATATATATATATATAAATATATATATATATATATATAAGAATAAGTTATTTGGAATCATATAATATATATATATATATATATATATAACGAATACGGAAATCTGTATTAATTGCAAGAATTTCAGGACACAAGTTTTGCGCACGAGAATACCAACTGCTCCCTGTGGAAAGTAATCAAAAAAACAGGCAACACATGGGCCAGAAGCAACGAAGAGCGAGCTGAAAAATTTTCTAACCACCTTTCTGACACATTTACTCCATATAATATTAACAACGCTAACTCCAAGTGTCATACAGACGTAGACGCGCGAAATACTAGTATTTCAACTAACAAGCACTACACCATACCTAGTACAATAGCACAAGAAATTAGAATCATAATCAAGCACCAGGAATCGACCTAATCAATGGTAAAATCTTAAAAAACCTTCCCCTAAAAGCAATACGATTAATGACAATAATGTTCAATGCAATTTTAAGAATTCAATACTTTCCTACGAAATACTTTCCTATGAAAGCCTCTTACAAACAATCAAAAAACATTTCCCGGAACAAATCTTTCACTTATTCAAATCATACCTAAATTATGGAACCTTGGTAATAAAAATAAAGAACAGTTACTCTGAAATTAAAGACTTCAAGGAAGAGGTACCGCAAGGAAGCGTCTTAGGGCCAATATTATATATACTATACACGGCCAACATACCAACAACTACCAACAGCCAAATTCTGATATTCGAGGACGTTTACCGAATGTCCAGCTGGACAAATCGTAAAGCACAAACTAAAAATTAAAAAAAAAAAAAAACAAGTTTTGCAATTATACAGATGTAGAAACGACTCTATTTCTGAAAATTGAGACCTTTGGGTCATAGCTTAAAAACCTTTCCTTTTTCTTATTTGTGATAGTTAAGTAATGCAAGCGACTGAATTTATGGTACATTTTATGTTTGGTTCGCTATTCAACAAATTTACTTAGTAGGCCAGCCACCAGTGAAAATTTGTTTATTAGGGATCGGCCATTATTCATTTCCTTGCTAGCAAAATATTATAAAGCCCAAGGGATCTTCTGAAATTTAGATGTTCGATAGGCTTGGACCTAACAGTTTTCTTTTCTTTGTAATCCTGGGTTTTGGGCTGGCAAAATCACACTGTTATTAAACCGCCGTTTACTAGCGATTAGTTTCTTTACCATAGCTCAAGGGTACATCACGCTATAGATGCACTGAATTGGTTACTTGTCATCTCAAATTGATTCCCGTTAACGTTACTTTACTTATCATTTCTAATTTTTAGCAATTGTTTCAATAGCTATTTCCAACAAATTCTTCTAGTTAATCAGTTTTATTAGTCGGTACAAAACGGTGCAAACGCCAACCAACCTTGAAAAATCACAACATTCGATCAGCTACAGGGAATAAACAATGATGAATGAAACTTTTACCACTATACTTGTTACATTTTTCTAATTAAAATAAAACCAAACACGATATAATTTAGAGCACATTTGCTTACTTAATAAATAGAAATTGAATACATATCAATCAGGAAATGTAATTCAAAGTATATCGCATTTGGTTTTTTTTTTTTTTATTCAGAAAGATCTCACACAAACGTTAATAAAAGTTTAATTTAGAAAAAGTAAAAAATAAAGAAGTTTTATTTTTGAATTTGTATTTACATACTTTGTCTCAAGGATGTCTGACATTGGATCATGTTAAATTATTACGAGGATATACGCAAAAACTTAAAACTGCCAACGGTCAAAGAAGAAATCGGCAGGTACGCAGAAAAATACAAGGAAAGAACGGCAACACATCCAAACCAGCTGACTGTTGAAGCGAGCAAAACTCTCATAAAAAAAGACTAAAAAGAAAACACCCCGTTGACCTTACTAAAGAAATAAAATAGTCAAACTCGAAGATGGTATCCCGTTGGGGGTAGCCATTTAGCAATTAATCTAGAAAAATTTACCGAATATCCAGCCGGACAAATTCTAAAGTACAAATTAAATAATAATAAAAAAAATTTTATGTTGTTCGAGCGCGGTAGGCCATCGAGTATTACGGTGCGCCGAGGAGAATCTCAACCCCCCGTAATAGAGATGACGATCATACAAATATCAAGAGATTCTTTTTCTCCAGATGCATCACGTCAGAAATATTATTCAGATTCTATCAAGTATTGAAATTACTATTAAAACGAAATTTAGATTTTACTATAACAGACATATTATCGCGAGAAAAGTAAATTAATGTTAAATCTAAAAAATTGTCGTGTATAAAGAATATATTAAAATTATTGTATCATACCATTAATTCATATTTCGTTTAAAACGAAAGATTTTCTTTTCTTCTCTAAAAAATATTGTAATAAACAATTCATTTCTCTTTCTCAGGCAACTAAGCTTAATTATTGCCTGATTTTTGTTATTCTCGTACTAGTCTATCTCAGATAGAGAAATATGAATTTTTCCGTACAATAAAATACTCTAGTAACGTAAAGTCACAGTGAGTATACCTCATTTGTGGTGGAACTAAATGGGTTCTTGTATATGCTAACGTGGAACACCTTTAGCACTTTGCCGCAAAGGGTAGCACTAGTCCGGAAACAACTGGAATCATTTGACCATAGATTCGTTTCTACTAAGGAAATTATAATAGTATCCATATGCAGTAATATTAATTATTAATTAAATATTAACTAACACTATTCCTACTACATAAATATCTCAATATTTTATGACAGTTATTTGTTTCATTTATTATCGGTGAAAAAGAGAGAAAGAGATTTGGAGTTCCCTAGAACTCTATCTCCCTAGAAAAATGGTACCTGATATGATTCAGAGAGGTACTATATTTTGCTATGGCTAAAATGTGTGGTTTTAGTGTATTTTCTTTTTCGATGATTATACATTTTAATATGTTTATTTAGCATTAATCATTATATAAAACTCTTGTACCTTAGGATCTTTTCCTTTCAATAATATGAAACTTTTAAAAATCCTATCCTTTGGTGTAAACAGTATGTGCTGTAATGAAAAAAAATAAACAAAGAAACTTTTAAAAATAAGAAGTGAAAAATTTTTAACATTTTTATATATAAAAATTTATTTTATTTCTATTCAGTTATACTATTTTTATATATGAAATCATTAGAAATCTCGTACAAATTCGTTCAAGCGCTGATCAAATTTTAATAATTATACTTGTATATATTGTCTTTTATTTAAGGAAATAGGAAAAATTGACATCGAATCTATTGAACTTTTGCAGAATTTCTTCTCCGTATAATGATAATATCTGATGATATGTACTTGCATATCAGGATAGGACAAAACATTAAAACATTAAAATCCTACCTCATTACTCTATCGAATCTATGTATGATTTTTACGAGACTATCGTCCATAGTAGGGATTAGGGATTGGAAAGTTTTTCATCTATACAATGAAATTTCATTTATCTGAATAAAATTTTAGTCAATGTCCAATTAAATACATTGCTGTTGATCGAATTCACTTATTTGAACGAAAACTTCTATTATATAAATGAGAAAACATTAGCAATAGAAGGAGTTAGTAAATTTTTATTATACATTCATCGATGTAATCAAATAAATCGAATGCTTCTAGTATAGGCAAGTACTATAACCGAGATCTTTAAGCTGAAAATTTTGACTTACGATTATAAAAATATATGATAAATACTCCTTTAATATTAAGTGATTACGCACATAAAATAGATGTAAAGTTTGATCTACATATACAGTTATAATCAAGGAAAGCTTTTACATAAGTTCTTACAAATTATGTATTATTTTTTATGGTAGACATAATTTAATATTTTTTGTGAACTATTTAGCGTGACGTGAAATACATATACTAATTTATGCAATATTGTATGTACTCGACATTATATGTGAACAATGTATAGTAAATAATAATTTTAGATTTGAGGTTAATAATATGAAAAAGGTTTATGTATTATTATAGATATTAATTTGTATCCATAAAATTATAAAATAGTGGAATACTTAAATTTTGTATAACTTTTATTTATATTCAGTAATTATAATGAAATAAAAACAGTATTGATTAACAGAACTCAATAGAAGTTAAACTATTATTAATTTATTCAATATTATTTTACAAACAGAAAGGTAGAATTGTAAATTCCTGTTACTGTGTAAACAACATTACTAAAGTGGCAGTTACAATGTGATGCCTCTAATGTATTATATGTTTCCTTGAAAATTTCCATTCTCAATTTGATCATTCCAATTTGTTATCCAACTATTTGGGCACATTGCAGTGTATACTTTTTTGAAATATTTACATGCGTCATAATCCTCACCATGTCGTTTTTTGCAACGTTGAAAGTCCACAAAACTAGTGTAACAATATCTGTATTCAAAATAAACAGGAATAAGCAATCTTATACATTAACAGTTTATAAGAATTAAAATACATCAATTTATGTTTTGTTTACCTTGTCTGGTTTTGATTTGGGAATCTTGGGTCATATGGTGCTGTGTTTGGTTTCAAATTGATGGGGGTTTCTAATGTTGCCGCGTTTCCAAGTTCTGTATATTTAACCATATTGATGCTGCTTAACAAGTTACAAGTTATTTAATGTATTATATTTATTTAAGTGCTATAATCTGTCACCCTCCCTTTTTCCCACAAGGCAAACTCTTTACATGTTTGTCTCTCGCTTTAGTCAGTTTGTCTCTTGCATCACATAGTACACTATCACAAACATTAATTGCTTCCTCACTGCAGTCCTTGTTCTTATTCTCATATTACATTAATAATGTTCTTTAACTCGAAATATTTAAGAAATTGGGATACTATGTATTTATAATTTTTGAATAACATATACTGTACATTCTATCTAGTAATTGAGAAAAGAAAAAGCTTCCTCATATTTGCATACATTTCTATAGAAGTTTTTCTTGGTAAACAATAAAAAGCTTTAATTCAAAGCTTTCATAAATTTTAAATAATTTTAGTATACATGGAGCTCTTTTTTAAAGTTGGTTAATAGCTATTCTTGTATATTTAAATACAACCATGATGTAATTAAGAGAACACAGCATCTTTTGAAAGCACATTCATTGTAGATAAAACGAAGTAACAAAATGGAAAATGGTTGAAAATAAAATCAGCTATTTAACCAATGGTCTTGTGTTATCTTCTTCCTGACAACAAACTTCTCTGTATTTTTTCACTTCAGCCATATAGAGTGACCAAGCATCCTTGGGTTGTTCAACAGTTTGTTCAGTCTTTGGTTTGGCAACCATTCCAGTTTTTAAAATTCTACCTCCTCGCCTCTTTCCTACCATCAAAGGTGGAGGAACAACAGTTTTTTCTTCCAAAACAGAAGTCGCCGGTTTTTGTGCAGGTTGCATTTGTTCCTGCATTTTTTTAAACATTTCCATAAAACTACCATCATTCTTAAAAGCATTAGATTGTGGAGGAACAACTGGATGAGATACAGATGTTTCTGTATTATCTTCAGCTGTATCTGACTCATACGATGGTGCTCTATGGTATCTGCGGCTTTCTCTACCTCTATGTCTATCTTTACTCCTATTACGACTGCGACTACGTCTCCTATCTCTGGAGCGCGATCTTCCTCTTGACCTAGACCTTGATCTATCTCTCCTGGAATATTTGCGCGATCGATCTCTATCTCTATCTCGATCTTTATCTCTATCAGGGGATCGAGATCGTTTGTACGATCTAGTTGGAGAAGATTTTGAAGTACTGCGTCTTCTTCTACGTCTGTCTTGTGGTGAGTCATTTCGGGAAGTTCTACTGCTTCTATACTCCAAGGGTGAAGGTGAACGACGCGACGACATTCTGTTTTTGTACCCATCATATGTTGTATAACTTGCACTATACATAGGAGGCGAAGGTGGAGCTGGTGGTGAATCTGTATTGGACTTGGAACTCCGTTCATGCCGTTTTGAATCCATTGTTGCCTCTCTCACCACGCTGAATGGACAGATGGACACCTATAAGGATAGAAACTGCCTTCTATGAGTACACTGCTCATTTCTTCTTATCAAGCCTTTATCTGATTGGTTTTAAATGTACGCGTATGCAAGAGACAAGTAGACTTATAGCGAGAGATCAAAATGTATTTAAATTGCCATTAATATAAACAAAATTCAATCAAAGCTAGGATTTTGTCTTCAGTAATTTCTATATATATGAACTTCATCCATTTATTTTTTTTACAATGCAATATATATTTTAAAAATTCAGCTTTGATTGTATCCTTATCTATATCTCTATATTTCATTATAAGTAATTATTTCAATTGATTAAAATTATTTTAATTTTATGTGGTTATATAATTCTACAATTCTTATACTTTGTTATATTATAATACAAATGATTATAATATTTTTAGAAATAGTATAATTTACATTATACACGATTATCAATCTAAATAATACGATATTATATAGTATACAACACTTATATTCATTTTTAGGTAAACGTATGAGATAACGTCAGATGTCTTAAAAATTAACGTTCAGTGTATTTCCGATGCTAATCAGAGTTTCCAAAAATTTAATCACGTTAAATTATGCTCGAATATGTATTTAAATATAAATTTTTCTTCTGATACTCTGGAAAAAGAAATGGTCAAAATGGAAAACAGCTTTATTCTATATGTCGTACGACATCATTATTTAATAAAGATTACCAAGATCAGCAATTACAAAAATATAAAAGGGGATAAATAGAGAAAGAGATAAAAGAACGTGAAATTTGATAGAAAAAGCTTATCCAAAACTAAATAGGATTTTCAATTAGCATATAAAATAGTTGTCGTAGAGAACATAGGTAAAATTCCTTTAAAACTTTCTTAAATATTTCGTCGACTACATTAATTGCCTAAATAGCCTATAATTACACGAAATATCTTTATATAAAATACCTTAATCAGCCGTGCAATTGAAAACAAAATGGCCACTAGGCAAACTGCGCCAATCCGTTACGTCATGTACACCTAGGACAGTTAAAGCGTTAAAACTGATTCTGAGATGAGCTATGTGTTCTAGAGCGAAGAATATATTTCTAAGTTTCTCCGATAGAGTTCGCTCAAAATTTGCCTATCTAATTTCTTACCAAGAAATCTTTCTATTATTAACAAAAAATATAGTCGATCTGTTTGATGATATGACTCATTTTCTTTTTTATAACCTATAAAATACAAATTGACTTTAAAAATGTAATTCATATATTTATATGCATATATAATATATAATAGTATAAATAATTCAAGTAAATATTTTACAAACACTTATAACAAATATATACGTATATAGAATCATTCGTGAATTTTTTAAATTATTATAGTTTATCTATTTTCTGGTAAATAAGTTATATCGGGAGTATGATCATATAATTGAATCCTCGACACTCGCTAGGGACAAGCGTCTGAAAATTGAATCGTGTCTGGTTGTGAAAAATCAACATGGAAGGTCAATAAGGACCTCGTTTCTATGAGACAGACAGAGATGAATAAAATATATTTCTCTCTGTCTGAGACATTTATAATATGTTAGGCATGCGCAGAACGGGAATCTTCTTGTCTTCCATGTTGATTTCTCGTAACTAGTTAGGACTCAATTTTCGGACGATATTCTACATATAATTATCTACATATAATAAAAAATATGAAACCTATCAGTAAAAAGTCAATCAAGAATTTCTAGGGACATTTTAAAAATGGTTATATGGTTATGGTTACTCGTAAACTTAATTGCAAAAATAATGCAATCAGCACTTCCGCGAAGGTGGCGCTTGGTTCGTTTATTCACATCCGGTCTTCCATTTTCTTTGGTCATCGTCGCATATGATTGCGTTCTTGCTTCCTAACGTTCCTTATCGATCTTGCGTTTTCAGTAAATTGTTAAACATTTAAATCGTATGCGAGCGTTCGTTAGTCTGTACGTTATACACAATATCCTCATAGAGTTTTCAATTCGACCACCGTATTTTAGATTATCGAGTGCTAATGCGTGGTATTTCAGAAAGCTCACCGACTCGCGCAATGGCGGAGGATTTGGATGTCGAGGCAATGCTGGAGGCGCCATATAAGAAGGGGGTAAGGCTTAATTTTTTTTTCTTTACTTCTTTGTTTGTCTCGGTTTGCTCCTTCGAGATCCTGACTTTTTTTGTCCTATAAAGTCTACCTAATCTCGACGCGCAAGAATACAAATACGGCGCCGTACCATTCCGGGTATGTTTTGTCGTGTTGCGATCGAGAAAAATATGAATCGTCCTTTCCTTCCCATATATACATGTAGAACAAAGTACGCCCTTGTCTCATACCGACTATTGATCAATACCTCCGTTTTCTGTACTTATAGATGGTACGTAACATGTACCCTCGCGCTCGTAGGATGTTCGGCAGCGAGTTCCTAGAATGCACTTGAAATACGAGGTATTAAGAAAAGCCATCACTAACATCATTTTTACTTAATTCTTTTTTCTTTATCTATTTCTGATCTTTTTTTTTCTAATTTTTTTCTCAGAAATCGTAACGTTTATTATTTTACGACGTAGATAGAATTGTTACTGCCACCATTTTACGGTTATAGAGAGACAAAGGAAAATACACATGCAAAGTATAAAGGTTGTTTATATCAATTTATTTAAAACAAAACAGAAAAAGAAATGTAGAAATGAAAGATGGATTTGTTAGGTGCTGTTCTGCCATGTGCCATGCTATTCTATTTATCTTTATAACATTTATATGTGGTAAAATGAATCAACTTATTTGTGTAAGCATCAAATAGCTTTTATATGTAGAATCAATAAAATCGTTGTCTATAGTATTTTTTGCAGTAGAAGGGCATAATATTTATTGATTTTTACTATGTACCTTCGGCATTGTTAGGAGGAACAACAAAGGTATTTGTTGGATTTTAAAATTTCAAGCAGTTTCACATTGGCTGTGTTTTCTTTTAATTCATAGGAGTTTTATTTATACATCTTATTTATAATCATATATTGATTCCCTTTTAAGGGAATCGTATGTTGTTATAATTGTTTAAGATCTCTAAAATTAAAGGGGACAGTGGTATTAATGAAGAATTGTATTTTAACTGTTATGAATATTTGTGATATTAAATTACAATATATGTGTATAATACGAGAGATACAAAATAGTTCTTATTGAAAGTTCTACATGTTTCATAGACAGGGCAGATGTAATAATCAGATTTAATCTATTTAGCAATTTGAGATTGCTAAATATTTAAATGTTTTTCAATGTGTTATGTATGTTATTCAAAACTCCAAAAAATGTATGTTATTAAAGTCTACTTTTTTCATCATATGGTAGACCTTTGTTTTTAACTATATGACTACAATTACTAATGGTAGTCCACTAAGATGCTTATGGTGTTCTCATCTTTTGTAATATTTAAGATTTTCCATCAACATAACATTATTTGTCTCATTTAAAATTTGAATGTACATTGATATAGTACTTCACAAACAAAATGCATGGTAAATTGGCAAGCAGGAAATAAGTTATATGGTTCAAATGAGAAAATGTTTTGAAATTGTATAATCAATATTATTGAAGAATTGGTAATTGACTAGAGGATTAGTTTTATATTCATGGTAGATAAAAAGATATAACATCCGTAACATATACATGTAACACCATTATCATCATTTCATTGTATTAGTGCCATATACCATGTGTATGTTCGCTTTTAATCATGTGAAACATTTTCTCTGTACAGCTAAATCATCTTGTGGTATATCTACTGGAAGCTGCAAATGATCGTTGATCGTTTTGTTCCTAATTATGAGATAGTTAAATCAATTATACATGCAGGGGTTGTAGGTTAGCAATTAGGGTTCACATTTCGTGTTACATTAAAAACGTACTGTCTTTGATGAGGGCTCTCTTTTGCAGAAGAAAAAGGATGTGTGGTTGGCCATTGGTAGTTTAAGACCAAGGCATGCTCAACCCAAGATTGCAATGCTTTCCTAAAACCCGATAAAACGATTGGTAAGTTTGAGCCAGGTGTGTGCGAGGCGTCGCAACACTATGCTCGCCCCGTTTCTCTCTGTCTCTCTCTCTCTTTCTTCTCTGTGTCCTCATCTTAGCCCCCTCAGACCAATATAATCTACCTGGAAAAAGAGAAAGAGCACGAGAGTGCATCACCATCCAGCAGCAATAGATCTTCGATAACAGTGTTCAAAGGAGAGTTATCTACATGGTTACAAAAAATTTTTTTTAACAGAAGACAGAACTTCATTATTGAGACATATTTTATTTTGAAACTATTGTCAAAATTTAAATTGTACAATATGTACATAGTTTATCTTTATAAAATTTACTAACGTTCTATGATTTGCTTTTTGTCCCCTTGTTCGCGCGTCCCTGCCACATCGGCTGGCTGGCATGGCATTCAACTGTTTGCTGTTCGTAGGAGCAGGACTCCTCATCCAAAGACAAATCTTCCAAGGAGAATGGGTCTAGCCGTAAATCATCTGGGTAAGCATATTTCACTTATTATAATCAATTTGTAAACACAATTTGTGCTTACTATTAGAATTAATATTTGAACCATTAAATCCATTAAAATATATAAATAAATGTTTTATTTCTACAAGTAACGGTAATGACTTTACGTGTCAGTAACGTATGCTACTGAATGGCGGTAAACAGAAGTGATAATTAACCCTTTGAGTGCTGAATACTCGCGGCCTATGCCGTCCGTACGGACGGCGCGCGTCTAGCGCTGACGACCGCTGCGGACGGAATACTTTTTCGTTAGACTGAACTCTGTTGATTGACTATTCAAAGAGCAAATCGTAATAAGTTATAGTAATTCTTTTGCACGAGATTAAATGATTCAAGAGCGTTATTTTTTAGTTATTTTTAATTATTTATTATAAACATTGAAATTTACAGTTAACTAGAATTTGGGTAATAAACTAGAAAACAATAAACTAGAAAACTAAATTTAGTAAATATAACACAAGTTAATAATTTAGTTGTGTGTGAAAAATTCAGTGCTTGAAAAAACTAAAAAAACCAGATGTAGGATTTTCTTACAAGTGGTGACCACTTCAACAATAACGAGGCACTATTGGCATTTGTTTACTGCCGTAAGGAATGCATTTATATTTATTTCACACAAACGTAATAGTATTACTTCTGCGTAGGTGTTCGGAAAAATTGAAAAACCCATACATGCGTCCTTAGTCCATGCTGGGCACTTAGAGAAGGCGCATATATATGTCCTTAGTCCACACCGATAGCTTTCGCCAGACACCTATATGCGCCCACAGCACTCAAAGGGTTAATCATGCTCAAACGTGCGCCTTTAATTTGTCATTGATTTTTGTTGCAAACCCTGGATGTTTTGTTATCCGTCGTTTGGATCTCATAAAAAATTGTAGTTTATCTTGGTTATCCAATAATAATAAGTCTTGCTTCACGATTACTTATCTAGAAATTACTATAATTTCAGTAAAAATGTAATTTCAGTAAGGAGCACAAAATAAATAAGTTTAATTATTTCGTTTATGTTATATTATTATGTGCATTTTTTTATACAATACTATTATAATAGTTGTTTTTATTAACTGAACAAATTTAAGTAAAAATTACATCTGATGAAAAAACATGAATGAAGAAGTAAATGGATTGAATTTTTTGAAATCCTTGTTTTACGAGAGAAATATCTGTTAAAAAAATTTATTGAAGTATTAGATTTTTTAAATTAACTTAAAATTGAATTTTAATGCATGATTTATAATATGATAAAACACATGTGTCTGTAAATAAACTACTTTATCTGAACCTTTAGCCTTATAGATTGCAATACATATTCGATTGTATGTGAATATTTCAAATTAGTCATTTGGTACATACATATAACTGTTTGAAGTTATATTCTCTTTGTTATAGACCCCATACAATTAGTGTAAATGCTGGTTAGTTTCATAATTCCAAAGGTTAGACCTGAAGATGGTAAGTATTTAGGAAGAATATCTGTGCTACGGATTATGTTAAAAATCTGAAATGTAATAAAAAAGGATCATTAAACAAAATAGAATATGATGATTGAAACATGCAATAACACTTGTACAGATGTTACATTTTATAATATATTGATTGGGTTATTTTTATCACATGTGTTTAATTATACAATTTAATGAAAAATTAACCCTTTGCGGACGGGACGGTTCGAAGTCAACCGTACCGTGGGGCCGAGCTGCTGCCGCAATGGTCATTTAAAATTCCTGAGATACATATGTGACTCTTTCGGTTCTATCAGTTGTTTGGCCAAACACATATATTAGTCCCTCAGCTAAATTGATGGTTTACGCAGAACACATATATGCGGCGGCAATCCGCAAAGAGTTAATATTAGGGTTATTTACTTATTTGATTATTTATATCAGTTAAGTCGTACTGTGAAAATAAAAGCTAATTTTAGAAACTTTTTTACCACTAAGGGTTCGGATTAATAAGTGGAAATATTACAATTTAAAAAATTACATTGTACAAATTAAACTTAAAATTATCAAGTTCCGTCTATTATTTACTCAGATTTACTATATCATGTACATACATCATGGAATACAAATTAGTTTTATAGGTTTTATTAAAATAACTTGTTAGTACACTTTATTGGTTTCGTTTCTTTACAGGAAGAGCAAGCATCGTTCTCGTTCCCGCTCTCGATCACGGGACCGTCGGGAGAAAGATCGTCGCGATCGCGACCGAGATCGAGACAGAGATCGAGATCGTGACAGAGATAGAGAGCGCGATCGTGATCGTGATCGTGACCGTCGACGTAGATCAAGATCAAGAGATCGAAGAGACCGCGATAGAGACAGGGATAACAGCGATAGAGATAGGGATCGACGGGATAGAGACCGAGATCGAGACAGAAGAAGGAAGCGATCCCTCACACCAATTACACTTCCCAGAGCAAGACTACCATTTGGAAAGGGTGTCAGTCCCCTTGGCATGTAAGTTTGCATGAATTCATTATTTGGTAGAAATTGCAAAATAGCCTAAGAATATAAGAATAACATATTCCAAAATTTAAAACTTTTCTACAAAATATTTTAAAGCATGAAACTTAGGGTTGCATCACGTTTGCGTCTATAATTTTTTGTGTGATAAATTTTAGAATGTCAATGTTTTTAATTTTTCGTGTCTTATATTCATTTCAGCAGAAATGATGAGCTAACACCAGAGGAACGGGACGCCAGAACGGTGTTCTGTATGCAATTAAGTCAGCGTATACGTGCTCGAGATTTGGAAGAATTCTTTTCGAGTGTGGGCAAAGTTCAAGATGTCCGACTTATCACATGCAACAAAACAAGAAGATTTAAGGGTATAGCATATGTAGAGTTCAAGGATCCTGAAAGTGTGACATTGGTGAGTTAATATATAATTTATATCTGATGTTATGTTTATTCTTATAATTATTTCATTATTTTCGTAGGCACTTGGTTTGTCGGGTCAGAAGCTTCTCGGTGTTCCCATAGTAGTACAGCACACTCAAGCTGAAAAGAATCGCATGGGTAATTCCATGCCAAATCTAATGCCAAAAGGTCAGACCGGACCTATGAGGTTATATGTTGGATCTCTACATTTTAATATTACAGAAGATATGCTTCGCGGTATTTTCGAACCGTTTGGAAAAATTGATAACATTCAATTGATCATGGATCCGGAAACCGGTCGAAGCAAAGGCTATGGATTCTTGACTGTATATATTAAAATATATTATAGATCATTCAATCATAATATTAGTACTTTCTTTAAAATATATTTATTTTTATTTTAGTTTAGAAATGCTGATGATGCGAAAAAAGCTTTGGAACAGTTGAATGGCTTTGAACTTGCTGGAAGACCTATGAAAGTCGGTAATGTTACAGAACGTACAGACTTAATACAGGGTCCATCTCTTCTTGACACAGATGAATTAGATCGAAGTGGTATCGATCTTGGTGCTACTGGAAGGTACAATATTCTTATATTGATCTTTTTTTTTTCATTTTAATAAGTTACTAATTAATATTAAAAATATTTAGGTTACAGCTAATGTTCAAATTAGCGGAGGGAACTGGGCTTGAAATTCCCCCTGCAGCTGCAAATGCACTAAATATGGCTCCAGTTATGTCAACACCACAACCACCTCCACAAGCTGCTCCTCCTATAGCAACACAGTGCTTTATGTTATCAAATATGTTCGACCCACAAAAGTAAGTCCTTGTAATTTTCTTAACATGTAACAGGCATATCTGTAGACCTAGTATTAGATCATTTCTTTTACCGGGGGAACGAATATGCTAGATAAATTATGTTATCTTAAAATATCTCCCATGCATATCATTATATGTATGTTCAGAAATGATAACGTAACACTACATTAAATAATTACAATTTTTTTAATAATTATGCAAAGATTAAATTCAAACAGAATGATTTTTCGTTTCAGTGAGACAAATCCGAATTGGGCCAAAGAAATTCGTGACGATGTTATTGAGGAATGCAACAAACACGGTGGTGTATTACATGTGTACGTGGACCAAGCCTCACCTCAGGGTAACGTTTACGTTAAGTGCCCGTCAATAGCGACAGCAGTTGCGGCTGTCAATTCGTTACATGGTAGATGGTTTGCTGGTCGAGTGATTACAGCTGCTTACGTGCCAGTTGTAAATTATCACTCACTATTCCCAGACGCGATGACGGCTTTACAATTACTAGTTCCGAGTGCTCCACGAAGGGGAATGTGATCTTAAGCAGTACGCATACGCCAATTACAAATATGTAAATTTTAGTATTACGTCTTTTCTTACTGGTAACCGAAATGAAATTTTTGTTACTGTAACAGATTCGTTTAAGTGTTGTTTCAAACCATACAGGTATTATTATCAATCACTAAACACATCTGCGTGACACTTTCATACATTCATAAAGATAACTATCTTCGTAAAGAGCTCTCATTCGATATTAGGGACTTTGACCAATTAGTACATGCTAAAAAATTGTTCTCAATAAATCTCTAGATGCTCTATTAGAGTACGAGAGTGAAATTACCCTTCAAATAGTTGTTCATTAATATCATACATGTACAATGATTTAAGAGTATTTACGTGTATTCACGTATCGAATTATATTC
Source organism: Bombus terrestris (assembly GCF_910591885.1). Classification (NCBI taxonomy): domain Eukaryota; kingdom Metazoa; phylum Arthropoda; class Insecta; order Hymenoptera; family Apidae; genus Bombus; species Bombus terrestris. The sequence goes on along the minus strand of NC_063277.1, from coordinate 15,039,414 downwards.
TAACAAATTCAGTATAACAAGATATCGAAAAACTTCATTGCCTTATTTCTTAAATATGTTATGTAATAGATCCTTACTTAAGTACTCTTTTTTATTACCTGTAATAACTATACAGTTGAACAACTTTCGACTCTTAACCTGTTAGAGTAAAATTAAAATTTAAGTAAATTTTGAAAAAAGAAAGATTAATAGATTGTAATTCTAATGCAAAGGCGTTGAAGGTCGTAATATATATACACATATAACAAAAAAATTATATATATATATACACACCTTTCTTTAAAATTTTCCAATCGTTAAAAAGATCATTAAAATATGCACAGTACACGTTCTTTATACAAAACCAAGTAGGCGGTGTTATATTAACAGAACGAATAGAAAAGTTTTTTTAGGCAGAGGTCTGCAGGTAATGAATTTCTTTAACAGGTATATCTTACTAAAAGCAATAGTACGATAAGCATTATTTCCAATATTTTTGAAAGCATAAAAAGATCATAAAATTAAACATTGAGGTACTAATTTATACAATAGTTTTCCATATATCTATTTAATTATATATAATGACCTTTCGAATCATAGAGTAATTTAATAGTTAGCCGAATTTTTAACATTGTACTATCTAAAGAAATAAATTACAAACTAGTATTTTTCGTTGTGAATGAATAATTAATATTATGTCAAATCACTTTAAGTCAATGAGATAAGAGAAAAGGTTCTATTTAGATATAGAATTTTAGCATTGTGAAACTTATGGAGCATCATAAAATTGTTTTTTCAAAGCTTATTATAACTGTTATATGGAATTAAATAGACGATAAAAAAAAACAAACTTTATTTACCCTGCAAGCCTCTGTTAGTTTAAAAAATCCATTATAATATAATCTATGTAAAAAATTTTGTAAATTATCACCGTTCATTCATATATGTAGTGATACTACTACTATTTCATATTACTAAAATGTGGATGTACACTTTGGTAATCATAAATTAAAAAATTAATGTGATAGTACTATATGGATGTGAAATCCTCTTCTAGAATACAAATGTAAATGCGCAAACAATATTTCTTTAACTTTATTCGTTTATATATGGAATAATTTAAGTAGATTGTAGTATACATAAGGTAAGGTTTTCATTTCTTATTTTAGATTAGAATACAAAGATTATTTTTTAACTATTCGCTGTATCGTAACTTCAATTACAAATACTATTTTGAAAAACACTGAAAAGTAATTTTATTGTGTACGTTTTATAAAAATTCTACAAAAGGTTGAAATTATTTAATAAATTAATAATAACTGAAAATTTACATATTTTTATATTTCGAATCACATATAATCAGATTGAATCTCTTGAGAGGAGATATAACAAAAATATTAAAAAATGATACACTGTTGAAATAAATTGAAGAATATTAATCGAGTGCTATGTATTGTAGTATTGGGGAAATTTAGGTATAAATTTTTCCTGATACTGTTTATAATTTATTTACAATAAATAAACTATAAAGGTATTAATTAGACAGAAAACGATGGTTATTTAACTTGAACGAAATGCAACAATCGTATTTATTTCAACAACTCGACAACGCTAACAACTTACTCCTCGATTTCTCGACTAACTCTGCCTTCTTAGTCCAGTCAAAATAAACATTTCAAAGAACAAAAATTCCAACGGAGCTAAATTTTGGTAGAGACCTTGGGCACACCTGTAAAAATAAAGTGCCAAAAATCCCTATTGATTCCATGCGTGCTAAAAAAGTTATTCTACGTCAAAGTAAAGTTTTATTGAAAATATAACCCAGACAAAAATTGTAGATCATAAAATTATCTACAAAAATGTTCCTCATACTATTTTTGCTAAGAATCACCATTCCTAAGATATTACCATTCTAAAAGTTGAAGGAGTTGCATTCTACATGATATGCACACATTTCCACACCACCTATGAGGTTTCTTTTGAGTGTATATTCTCAAAATTGTATGGTTTAAACATATGAGATACAAATAGGCATTTTTATTTACATTAAGTGGCTGACTATGTATATATATGTGGTATTTGTGTGCATATCGTGTAGAATGTAACTCTTCCAACATTTAGAATAGCGATATCTTAGGAATGGCGATTCTTAGGGAAAAAAGTATGAGAAACATTTTTGTAGATAATTTTATGATTTGCAATTTTTATATGGGCTATATTTTCGATAAAACTTACCGTTTTCAAGAAAAATGTAAAAAATCCGAAAATTTTTACTTTGACGTTGAATAACTTTTTTAGCACGCACTATCTCGACTCATTCTCACTTCTCCATTGACACACTCTGATTTCTCGGTCAACGCTCTTTGAACCCAAATCGTCCTCCTCCTCTAGCGTTCTTTTTCCTTTCCTTAATCTCACCATGCCCACGCTCTGCAAGAACTAGGTGACCTTAGGCACATAGGCTTTTTTCCGATATAAACTAACAACTGAAGGACAAACGACACTGTTTTTATGATTCGATGGATCTCTAATCAGACTTTTTTTTTCACGATACTACAATATATATTTTTATTTTAACCATTTCAAATCAACACACAATGATATATGATCACTTGGTGACACTATAGATGGAAGACCCGTATATGCACTAAGTTCTGCTTTACTCGGCAATGGTATAACTTGTTCAACTGTTAAATAATCCGTTTGATAAAATATATAATCTAAACAACCAGAAAAGGTAGCTGTGTAATTTGTGTATTCTGGAGTACCACATGCACTAGACAAGTTCATGTTATGTTTAATAGATACATTTTGTACATGTTCTTCAGCATCTATGATATAATAGAATATGATTAGTATAAATCAAAGTTTATAGAAATTATTATATAAAAACCATAAAACTAACCAGATTTCCAATCGGCATGATCTTCTGGTATGTAATTTTGAGTTATTAATTGATAAACGCCACTTTCTGGGACACTGTTGAAGTCACCACAGTATAAAATACTAACGTTGCATTCGGGATTCTGTAAGTTTTTAATACATCATTAATCACATTAAATATTTTCATTCCACAATTTTCATTTGATTAAATTTTTGCAGGTACCTCCTCTTTCACTTTTTTGGCAAATGTGCGTAAATATGATAAACCATAATATGCTTGTAACAAACGTATATGATCGGCTGTTGCACGGAAATATAAATGTGTATTACCAACAATTAAAATTTCAGGATTTTCTTTAGATCGAAGTGTTACTGTCTATAATGCATTATATATATCATAAATAATTATTAATAAATCATATTTAATTATAAAGTGTAATTATTCTAGTACCTGAATAATCGTATTTCTGTTTAAGAATGTTTGCTTTACGCGGCTGTTCTGAATTTGCGTCCAAACAGTATTAAATTCATCTAAATGTATGCCTTGAGAAATAACCTTGTAATCACAGGACAATTGATCAAACCTGTCCTGATTATAAAATATTGCGAGACCTTCCCGTAAATCATTCTTTAAATTATATATACTACTATAGTTTAATATACTTAAAGACATTTGCAAATCATTTTCATATACTGAACTATCTACTTCTTGAAGACATATTATGTCACTATTGTATCCTGTAGAAAATTGACAATACCATTTATATCTTTTTATTTTCAATTTAAAACATTGATATAATCTAGTTAAAAAAATACCTATTAATTCTTTAAGAATTAGTAATTTTCTATAATCCATAGATAAAGCATAATGTGGGCAGTATGGATATAAAGTTTCCTTAGAGACAGAAGTTTCTGAATATACATTTGCTAATATATTGTATGAAGTTACTCTGAAACTAAAATTTCAGTTTAACAATTATGTTAAACGAATGTAATTAAATTATATTTCCACTTAAAACTTACCTTTTACCTGACAATTTATCTTTAGTAAAAGCATGTCTGATATTAAAAAGACACAAGCCAGGTCCAACTTGTACAGTATTATTTGATACAATCTCTGTTAAAGGTCCAGATTCTATATTATTCTTTGGAATACATGATAATTTCAATCTGCATCCTAAATCAGAAGAACTTGGAACATATAAAAATCCTTCTCCTACAGGTATCCACTTATTCCTTTCATTTTTATACCAGTTAAAAATTGATTTTGATTTGTCTATATTTGTTCCTTCAAATTTAGAGGGATAAACTGGAAAATCAATTAAAATGCTCGATGGTAGTTCTATTCTGATAATGGAAGGTACATTTTGCTTTAATATATATTCCTCATCATAAATGACTAATTTTATGTCCGATGAATTGTTTAAGATTGTTTGACATGTGAGATCACCATTAAGGACAGAGTCATTTCTTAAAAATTTTACATTATTTCCATTGTCTCTTTCTAAGCTTTCTATGGGTATTACACACTTGTTCTGCTTTTTCAATCTTCGATAAACTTTTTCCTTTAAATGTACATTAATACTCTTATCTATTCTTTGAACAAAATTATTTATGGGTTCGTCCACTTGTCTGTGAAAATTGAATTGTCTATCGAAGTTTAATTCGGGATTGATGTAACGTAACGACATCTTAAAGTTCTTACTTCCCTCTTCGTGAAATAAAATAGCTTCATTCATGTTTAATCGTGTCACTATTTGTGAGTAATTTTTTAAAAATTGTTGATGAATTGTTGAAATAGGTAAAAGAGGGGTTAGGCACCTTAAATGCAAAATACGATTTAAAATTGACATTTTACAGAAACATAATTTTTATGTATTTTTTTATATAGAAAATCTATGCTTTTTTGTGAAGAATTTGTAATATAAATCTTAAAAACGATGAATATACGTTTGAGCAATAAAAGCTACTTGCCGAAATTATTTTCTTACTGCCAGAAAACTATTGTGTGTTCGAAACTATTAAAGTGCCATCTGTCGTCATGATATGAATGCAAGTTTATTAAATATATGTTATTAATGGTTGATTACATTAGTTATATATTACATCGGTAATGTTGGGAATGACATTAAAGTGGTAAGGGAAGTCTATAATGTGTAACATAATAATTAATATGTACATATGTATAATATATAGCTCGTCTGTACCATAATCTGTGCAGAATAAATCTTACATCATGGAGAAGGTACAGGACTGTTTGTGTTACATACATGCAGGCATACAACCAACGATACAACGGCTTTCCACATCTGTGATACCTTAGCCAAGATACAAAATATACGTGACATGCAATGCTTTTTCGTATCCCATGTTTTTAGAGATCACTTATGAATCATGGACATAGGAATATATTACATGTTGCGCTATCGATTCAATATAGTACCGGCTTGAATTAAAATTAAAGTTTTCTATGAAATTACTAATAAAATATAGAATAAATGTATGTATGATTTCTCAGAAGCTCCTTTGAACTTTCGGTCATTGAATTGTTGTTTAGTGGCGAAGTTCAGAACGTAACCATCTCTTAGTAGTTACGTAGGCCACCGTGGAGTTTTAGTCGGTAAGAGTCCGACACTATCCCGTCGATTCTCCCAAACAGCGGTGGGGTATCCATGAGGATTTTCCGACGTAAAACAGAAAAGTATTGTTAGTGTTTGTTTATATAAGTGTGCTAGTACTTAATGCATGTATCATCAATTCTCAATTGGTGAAAATCATATTTAACTGCTAACAATTTAACATATTAACCATTTATTTGTATACCATATTTTACACAATAAAACATCTTTATCACGTAAAATGCAAAATATAGATAGAAATAAAATTCTCTAAAATTAAACAATTTTATTCTAATCTATTCTGATTCACTTCCAATCCAAAAAATATCAATCAAGGATTAAATGTAGTAAGGTGGATAAATAGAAAATAGATGGGTAGAAATAGCGTCTGATATTGAATTACACAGTTGTTTTAAGATTTAGTTTATTTTTATTTTCAGAATTAGTTTTTCGCGTCGGTATTCCTTAAAACCCTTTTCGTTGTTTGTTTCGCATAACAATCAAGGGATTGGTCGTTTTACAAACGTACGCCGGGGGAGAATTTTGTTTTTATAAATTGATGTTTTAAATGAATAAATTGTTGTGCGTAAAAGGAGGGTGGGTGGGATCGTGTATTGGGAGGGCTTCCGCAGCAATCTCCACACCTGTGAAACTCGGGCAATCAGTATTATTTCATATATGATTACTAATCGCATTACAGTACGTAATACAATCATTAATTATGTAAAAAATAATACGAGCTGATTGGCTCGCGATTGTAGTTAGCTTTATTAAATAGTTTCTGTATGAATAGAGATGACGTAGGTTTTTACCTTGTAGTTCATTTTGAGTAAAATATCATTCTCAAAAGCTTAAAAAGTTGTCATTGTATTCTTTGAAGTTTATCTTATGATAATATATACGTTGCATATAATTCTGCGTAAGAACGAACAATTATTAGACATAGTCATATTGTAATTGTAAGATATCGATTGGTATCATCGGAGCGACCAAGTTCTTTCCGATGATCAGTTATGAAACTCCACGTTCGATGGATAAGGTAGAATAGGTAAAATCTTGTCAAAACTTGTGTTATTGGTAAGGCTGCGATTTTGTGTTCCCCAGTTTATTAACTGTCAGTATTGTCTGTATATAACCGTATATAACTGTATATAACTGTCAGTATTTTTCAACGTCTGAGTTTTTATTTATCTTAACTTTTATTGTCTTAATCACCTCTTATCGAAAGTTTGGAACTTCGGTAAAAATAAACTTTTACACTTTGCGATTATACGAAGTAAGATGGGAAAGCACTTGTTTTTAATTTCTTTTTGTTTCATAATTTTATAGGATCTCTCCTATTCTTTTTATTTGATTAGTTTATAGTTTCATAAATTCCCTTCTATTCTCTCGGTTCGCAAGATCTTCGCAACATCTTCTCAAGATTTTTCTTCTTATTGATCAGATATGTGTCATATGTCCACAATACCTAGAAAATAATACATTTTTGTTGCGCGTTGTCTGATCGATATTACTGTTCCGAAAGAACATCTTTTGCAGCAGCTTCATACTTTTGTGTGTCATTGTTTTATTCACAGCATATTAAAAACTTAGAATGCGATGGTAAAGTAGGTATTCCAAATAGTAAGATGAAAATTCAAGAGAGAAATTATCGATCTAGTTTTATCAAGTTTTGTCTAGTCTAATTGTCTAATCGATGTAATCATCATAATTTTGCATATTTAGATTTAGTAGAAAATTTTCAAATTACTATTCAATTATTTCTCAATACTTCTTTACTTAATTGTGGTATGAAAAATTTAATTATTAATTAATAATTTGTTATCCTGTTGCGACCATCCAACTGTCATCCATTACCATCCAATCAGCCATCGACCAGCCCAGGCAGAATATTTTTGATCTTTTTAAGTTCAATCTGTTGGGAACTGAAATTAAATTAAGAGATATTTCTGTAATCTTTCTCCAAAGTTTTGCCGCAAAAAAATGTCTGAAATTTCAAAACAGTTAGCAAGAAAGTGATTGAACTACTTCTTAAAAATAAAATGATCCAAAGACAGACTGTTGTTGTTTTCAATGTTCCAAAAATGACGAATGTGAAGGTTGGGCACACATTGGGTGCACAGACCGAGAAAATATTAATTATTTTATTTGTGTACATGTGTACAAAGATAGGATTTGAATAAATATTTTTTTACATTATTAATCATTTAGATAAAAAATTTTATTAATTAAATAATTGATTGATACCGGATGACAATTTTTCGCCTGTTGCAAATTACTACATTATATCCGTCATCGATCGGTCGTTGATCGTGACGTTGTCGTTAGGTGATGGCTCGTGCTATATGTTATATATTCACCCTTAATCGTATTGAAATATTATATTATTAGCGCACATTGATCAGTTACAACCGTTATAGTGAATCACTTATTCATGATAGTTAACTTGGATTCGAGTGTTTCATCGTATGTAATGATATGAGTGATTATCAGTCGGTTATTGTAGAAATTTGCTTTTTCCTGTTTTTAAGATATTTATTTTGCTGGTAATTGATATAGGAGGGTTTTGATATTTGAGACTTCTCAAAGTTGTAACGATAAAAGTATATGAATGTACATGATTTAGTATGTCGATTCAGTATATCAGATGTCGATAGAACGATATTCTCCTCGCTCTAAGTTTCAATTTGTTTTTCTTTGCAATCGTGCGTATCTTTATTTAAGGTTGGCATTACGTTAAAAGCCGGGAAGATAGGTGTTGAGAGTTGTCGATAATCCAGAATTCAATCGGTGGTTTACATAGTAGCGATACCGTTATCATTCGCTTTTACAGGATTATACGGATCTTACGGATTTGTGGTGACGATGGTGGCAACCTGGTGGTAACGTAACATTGCGACGTATGTATTAGGTGTATGCCCTTGAAGTATATGTATAGAAAGGAATGTCCAATCTTGCAAGATGCTACACTATTCACGATATTTTGAATTAACTCCTACGAATATAGATATCCCGGGCGTTATATTGGAAACCGATATTCATGACCCTTACTCTTCGAGTACCAACGTGTACGTAGCCGTATCTTCTCTCTTGTATCTTTATTCGATGCTAGCGTTGCCAAAGGTCGCTCACCGATTAGTTTATTTTCAACTATCGACCTATCCTACCAATATTTCGTTAACGCTTTCAAACACTTCCATTTCAGTAATTAATTCTACAGTTTCTTATCAAATCTTGAGAAAAACGTTAATTTATCGAAGTCGGTTGCTTTTATCTCAATAGATACGGTTTTAATATGATCTACTTTTTTTTTTACAGCTTTCAATCTGTCCACTCGGACATTACAAAAGCAGAGGAAATTTTCAACCAAGCATGTTTTTATGTTTATCTGGCATCGTACTTTCTTTTTTTTGCTTTTGTTATATAACTGGCTTTGGTCACGATTGTCATGGACGATGCAAAAGGGAGGAGAGGAGATCGATGGAAAGCAGAATGGATTAAGCACAGCGGTGGCAGATTTGCTTCATAGCAACACCACATTTCATCTAGTTTTCATTGTAAGTGTACTTGTGCCAAGTGCAAAACCCGAACCTAGTTCGTTTATTACGGTTTGTTGCTTCGAACTATTTTGTCATCGTGTGGCTTTTCAATTAGCTTGATTGTGTACGTTTCATTATACTATATTCGTATAGTAGTTTCAATTAAAACTCTGCGGTTCGAATAACTGCAGCCAACAATGTCATAAAAACGTCTTTTCGTTGCACCTTGTTGTTTAGATATATCGCAACCGAATTGATATTACGATGCAATTCGAGTAAAACAAATGTATTTTCACATTTTCTTTCCGTACTATATCAAAGGTAATTTTTCATCTTCAAAGAAATTGGCGAAATGAAAGGATCCATTCGAGTAACTTGGAAATCTGACAACGAAGAAAATAACTGTACGCGATTCATTCACTTTACTTACGCTTTCAGTATTTTTCATGGTAGAAAATATGCTTCAACGTCACCGTTTTTTCGTTTCCGTACTTCAAACTTCTATGCTACGTAACTGAACGTACCAGCAGCTAAGCGCTAACTTATCGTGTTTCTTTCTGTACGTGTATTTATAGTGGGAAACTCTTTTTGTCTTTTCTTCTATAAAGAAAAGTAGAAATGAAGTTTGGAAGCCAAATATGCTATTATGAGAAAACGCAGTAGAAAATAGAAGAAGAGAAGGAATCTTCTCTATTCAGAGACCTACATCTATACCGACCTTTTTGTAACTCGTTCGCACGAAAACATGTGCAGATCAAAATGAAGATCAGACGCAGTTTCTTGGTTTATTCGAGTGAAAATATTGATTATCATAAAAATACTTAGTAGTTTGTATAAAAATTGGAAAGGAAAGATACACAAAATTTCGTTCGTTTTATTCCAGTTGTGAATTTACACGTTCTAACCGATACCTTTAATTTAGCAATAAGATATATATGTAAGAAGTTCAAGGTAACATAGAACTCAGAAATAAAAGGAAAATCATTTCCCAAGAATTGAAATAAATTTCTTGTCAGTGCAGCGTAATTTAATGAAATCTAACGGAGAGTTCATATATTACATATTCGTTCGATATGTTTTGGACAAGTTTGACATAGTCGAAATATATTATTGCTCGGAGTTCATTCATAGTGCAATTTGGCGATGCGAATTCATTCTATATATCTTGTGTAATACTACTAAATTAGATAATACGAGTACATATTCTCTGTTGAGTTTTGATTAATATTATACGGAATAAGCTGCGGTTATTGGCGTTTGCTCGGCAAAGTCACAAATCGATTAGATGTTCGAAACGTGACTAACGGATCGTTGGGAATTTCAAATTTTGTACACGTACCAAGCCATAGTACTTACCTTTGCTTCACGATCAGTTCGACAATTTGGCGATCGACGAAGATAATCGTTGCGAAGGATCGTTACAATGAAACTCTAACTACGTTACGTACGAATTTCTATCGGCATTCTCGAAGGATTAATATTTTCATTGGTGATAATTTCCCCATTAAACATTTTGCAAGTACTTACTTCGTAATATCCGATTAAGTGTGTTCTCGACGGAAGATACATACATCTTTGCTATACGTTATCCTGGGTGCAACGAGGATTATTACATTCCACGGCTTGGATGCAAAATTCCTGCAGATAGAATCACAGTGATACGGGGAATTCGTGACGATATTAAAGCGATTTATGTTTGAATTTACCTCCATCGGAGATGCGTTTCTTTCCTAAAATAATCATTTCTCGATTGATTCAAAATGTCCAATTTATTTTGTATGTTATAATATCGTGGAGATGAAAATCTGACGTCTTGTTTTATTTTGCGAGTCTACTTTTACAATTCGTATGTCTCTGGTAAGTCGACGAAAAAGAGTCTCAAACGTTCATGTTAAAATCACTCGATACATCTACTATCGTAAAACGAATCAAGTATATGAACGTTAATTAATAAGTTTTCGCGCACGGAAATGGTGCTTACGTGTTCCATAACGCTATACATAAGGAGCTAATGGAAAACTTCAACGTTCCAACGAGAAGCCATTGATAAATCATTCAGCATACAAAAGTGAATAAAAATGTACATGGCATTGCTATCCGATAAAACACGCGTAATGCATCGTTCTCTGTAAAAAGATATGGCAATATTCTTGTATTTGGCGAAAAATGTTCTTGATACACAGGCTCATCGTGTGCACGGTTTAGAGTAGATATTGTAGTTAGCATACACGCGTATGTACATTGATCACATATTAATACACCAAGTGATTATTTCGAATGTTAGCAGGAAATAATAACGAGTATTAGACTATGTCTATAGGATGGATTTTTCTTTTTCCTTCGACGAAGCACCTGACGAACGATACTTTTCTGAAGAAGATCGTGTCAGACTATAAAATTGACAACTATAAGACAAGGAAATCCTTGCTTGGCCGTGTTTTAAATAACTTTAAATGTTTTTCTGTTTCATTGGAATTTTACACGCAACGAGATTGAATTATTCATGCGGTTTCGGAGTGTGATCGTGTTCGTTCGAAAAAAGATAAAATCGTTGTGAATTCACGAGCGTAAAGAGCATTGAAAAGAATTTGAGATCATGATGGGCATTCGTAGCTGTATGTGATTTGGCTCGTTTAAACGGTGTTAATTCACGAAACTGTTGGTGAAACGTGAAAGCGTGGCTTTGCCCTTAGAATTTATTAAGTTCACTTTTGTACGCGTTCAAATGGCAAACAGTATAAAGCGACATTGCACGACACTTTTAATGGATTAAATTTATCTGAACTCGCAAATGTCTTTTCAACTGTTTATCAGAGTGTCGCTGCCACGTTACATCGACTCTTTTACGAATGAATGTGAACTTTTCTATTCGACGACAATTCGCGAAATAGCTTTCATTTTTATTCACGATTAATTACGATAGAAAACACACGACATACGGCAAAATGGAAACGAGCATTAAATGCGATACCTGTATCTGTGGATTCATATTTCACATCGATAAAACGTTTCGCGCGTTTTTTTCTTCATTACTGAAATTTCTGGCGAGTCTCGTTTGTTTGCAGGCAACTAAAAAAAAAAAAAAGAAAAAAAAGGATAGTTATTTCTTTTGACTCGATGGTTTATTATTTCATGCGTACGAATAGAACTCGGACAGAAGCCCATGCTCGTTTTAGGAAAAGAGAAATGGTAAATGCATCGAGCTGAAGATCATTCTTTGTACGTTTATGACGATAAAAATATTTAAAGGATGTGATTCAAATGAATGTAATACTTGATTTAATATTGCTTGAGTTTATGTCTGGTCGCACATTTCACGAAAATTGTTGCATCTTATACGCAGCGTTGTAGATGCGTTACGTATTTGACATTCAACATTTATTGGAAACGGAGATTTAAGAATATCGAATTTCGAAAATTTAACCGTCGACATAGCGGTCTCGAGTATTGTACTATAGTTAAACCGTAGATTAACCGATGCAAGTCGAAATCTAGCGAAGTGACGGCGCACTTGCCGATATTGTTTCGAAATTTTACGATGAATTTGCTGCACCGCGTTATTCTTATTTTAAGTTAACATCTTAGGATGTTAGAAAGCGTCAGATGAAATTAGCGAGTTCCGTTGCAGCAAATTATCGACGACGTTAAATGTATGTAAGTCAAGCACGAGTAACGTTGTAAAGTGTAAAGTAAGAAGAGATATACGAAAATGGCATCGAAATTATTTGGAATTCCGCAGTAGGCATCAATTCGGTGACGAAGTTGACACGGTAGGCTAGTCACGTGACACAGGTTTGCCGCGGATGAAGTCGATTCGAGGTGCGTATACCGAGGAAAGTCAGAAAAATCAACATGACATTGATGGACGCTTTCGATGTAGCGTTTCGCCGATCACCGCCATGCATAGCTGCTGGTTTTTCCTCTTCTATAAACAGAAATAGAACAGTGAGGAAATAACATCTGTTCGACTAGAATAAATAGTGAGCAAATAAGTTATGTCGAAAATTAAACGTAATAAAATTAAATGAGCCGAAGGAGAAGTACATTTGAAACAAAAGATTTTGCAAACGATTTAGATGCGTATGTATAGGTACATAAATCCTGTATTCGCGAAAGGAAAAGAAACGGAATATGGAGAAAAGAAAAAAATATAGATAACCAACCTTCGATTACGTGTATCATGATATATGCTGGCCTGGCATTGCTGGGCCAACAAGTGTAATTAGCACCATGAGAAAGTTTCACTTTGTCAACCACGAGAATCGAACCGTTTTTCGTAGCCTCCACTTTAACCCCTGGTTCATCGTCGTAGTTGATCATGCGACCTTCGCGATACCAAAAGATGAAACTCGGTGCCTCCGTCGATGCTATCAGCTGACATTCCAGCCGAAGACTAGATCCTTGTTTGATGTGAAGGTCTGGTCCTCCGGGAATCATGGAGTACGCCTCCGTGATGCTTAGACGAATGAATCGTTGTTGGACCGGCTCCGTTTGAATCTGTCTCGATAAAACACGCTTCGAATTGTTTCGATTCGTTTAAATATCGTTATATGTTAAATTATCACCTGACACTCGTAAAGTCCAGCATCTTCGCGTTGGACGTTTTTAATTAGCAGAGTCCAATCTGGGCTGTTTGAAATAACCATGAATCGCGTGTCGATGACATGAGTGTCTGTACCCAGCGTCAATAATTGCCTGTCTTTTCTCCTGATCCAAGTTACCTGAAATGAGAAATTTTCCAGTCATCTGGATTTCGAATATGCAAATCGAATATGCAAATCGATTATGCGCAAGTTGCGAATTCGCAAGTGCAATTTTATAACTTGCATAAATAAATAAATTTTATAACACATTGTATAACTTGCATATTTGTTAAAAATATTTGGAAGTTGGAGATAAATAATCTGCGTGCTGCGTTTAACACTTTTACGATTCCAAACGGTTAAAAAAAATTGTTGTATCTTTAATGGGGTTTTCGATCTTTCGTATTTTCCAGCTAACAAATAATAGTACTCATTTCAGCAGACTGCCCCTTTTGTCATATTAATGGCACATCAAAAATGAAGAAAAGTAGCTTTAATAAGAAATCCTTTCCTCTTCTCAGTGAGTACGAAACATCGTCATCCAGCTTATCCATCCGTAATGCTATTTTCGTCTGGTGACAGCCGTTATTCTTGCGTTGATAGCAAAGACGATTTAGAAAATGCACGAACGTCGTTCTTCCACACAAACGGCAACTGAGCTAAGAATATTACGGAAATATACAATGGCCTTTAGGATATAGCGATGTCTTAAATTACAGTATCAAGCAGAATCACCGATCGATGCACCTCAACAGTTACAGTTGCAGTACGCCGTAACATTCTATCTTTTTCAGCGGAGACTGAATCACAGTTAACAATAGGATATACGCCCCTGACCATGGTTTCGAATTCTTATTTTATCGGGTCTTTGTCAAGTCATTTGTTAAGACACCACGAACGTATAAATTCGACCCCTTTTATGATTTCGTTATACCGTGGAGAATTTTTTAATAGGTCGCGGAACACGTGAAATAAAAAAGGAAGATATCGCTGAGAGAGCATTGCACGTCAGATATGAAATCTTTTTGACAATAATCTAGTAGATGGTAGACGAATGTAAGAAAATGTAAGCGCAATATTTCATTCCAACGATACAATTTGTGGTACAGCAAGTCACGCATTTTCAATCTCACATTCATTTATAGTTTACTTGATGTGTTCGACAGACGCTGTCGTGCCAAGGTGTCATCTCTTATTGGAGTAATTCAACGATCGAAGCAAGCCCAATCGACGACCTTACGGGTTATTGTAATTACGATGAGTTGATTCAAACGATAGAATCGTATAGTTTCGCCGATAGAGTTGCGGATTCTATTAGTCGGACAAATTCCCATTGAATTTTGGCAAAATTGGTTTCTGATAATTCTCGAAGTTACTGAAGCTCGTAATTGACTGCGTAGTCAACGTAAACCGACACTGAAGAGGCTGGCCAGTTTTGTGCCTTAATTGTCCTACGTTGAGTATGCTCGACGTTCACAGCAACTAGATTTCACGATTTTCTAATGCGAATCTGTGAGGATCGACAAGAACACTCGAGCATAAATGAGTCGAATAACGAACTTCCGCGATGTATTACGAATCAACGTCTGGTCTTTACGTTCCTCGTTAGTCCCATGATTCTACAGCTTGCTCCTTAAAAATTGTCATAGAAATTTCTCGAAAAAATTCATTGCTCGATTACATTTGTACTCGTCTCTATAATAATTGTAATCGGTTCTCGATCGGTCGATAAAGATAGACTGTATGACGATAGAATATGAAACGTAGTTTTAATCAAATCTTTGTTTTACGCTGGCGATAAAAAAAAAAAAAAAAAAAAGAAAGGAAACGATCATTTTTCCGGTCAGCCAAGTTCCATTAATCAGGCTTTTCTCCACACGTGTGGACGCAGTAGTATGATAACATCTCCGGGCCGGGCAGCGTCGTTTAATTAATGTCCCCTCGGAAGAACGTCTCGTGATCGCGATAAATTTATTGAATTTCGGCTGTCGTCTCGGTTTACTTGCTTTACCGAAATCCTCGATTCATCTTACGTTGCCACGATTTTAAAAAAGAAAAGATCCTACAACACAATGAGATAGTCGTAGTTATGAGATGAATCGAAAGAAGCGAAAGCTCCGTTTACGTAGGATAGCGTGCGGATCGTTTTGTAATTGTATTGTCCGTTCCGAACGACGCTATTCTATTTCATCTTATGAGACATATACAGCAGCTTTCGAGTTTCAAGAAAGTTTATTGCTACTAAAATGAATACCCACCTGCTTGCCAAGGGTTCCTGTCGTAGCGAAGCTGCTTTTAGTTACAAAGGAAACGTAACAGTCGCAGAGCCTTAGGATATATTTGTACACCAAACATAAACCGAACGCTGCCCGTTTCTCATGAATATTATTAACCAGCGTGTCTAGGCGGTAGCAATTAACTAATACGAAGTATCGTATTAACCGGGTTGTAAAGCGGCGAGCACGCGTAAGTATTACGTAAATCGTAAAAGTCGAGAAGTCTCGTAAACCTGTACGATCATACGACTTAACGGCGATTTAAGGAATTCTAAGAGTTGTTGGGAACGAGATGCTTAAAACGTGAGCGAAGATTTGTGGTCAAAGATGTTGAAACTTGCAAGTGCATTTCAGTTTTTCAGCAAAACCACGAATTAACTTTACTACGGATCATGATAGCGTCTATTTGCGATAAACTCTTCCTATTCGTGGAACGAATCAGTAGCTGTGATTATGCACAGTATAGTTTGTACACAATTAATACGGGACATGCATCTATTACTTATGTGTTTATCGCAGGCAATTACAATTTGTCATGTAGATGATCTATAGCATCCATAATTTGACTATTGCAACTAGCGAACACCGAATGGAATGTTTAACTAAAATCAAAAGATTTGTTATTTCAGAAATCACTAAAAATATTGAGATTCCTCTTACGAATTACACGTGGAGCGCATAGCACGGGACAATTTAGGTGAGACGCATTTTTACGTGATTTCTTATTCATTGTATGCAGTTTAATCTTGCACCAAGTAGATTTACCGGAATTTACCTGCCTGTTTATATGGAATAAAATGTAGGATATTCGTGTCATGCCGCATAAGGGACGCTAGCCGATCTTCATGCCTGGTCTTCGTGCATGCAAAGTAACACGTCCGAGCAGAAAAACACAAGCTTGGAAATACGTAGTTGGTAGCGTGGAAGAAAAAAGAAGGGTATCAAGAGATGAAGTAGCTTGACGCCTGTGCGTTATGAATAAAAGATTGAAGAAAGGATCGGGCTTCTGCTGGGTAGCAGCTTACTCGTTGACGTATCGATTGCCGCTTTTCCAGTTTATGATTTCTCGCAATATTCCATCGTGACGATCGTCCGTGACTTATGTTCTTTGATACGTCAATTTTAGTGATTATTTGGACAGGCGTTGCTTTTCTTGAGATACGAGATAAGAAAAGAAATCGCTAAGGAAAACAAGTCGTTTTTTGACACACGATGTTAAAATCGACACGGTATCTTTTATTGTCATTGCTTATTGTTAAACAATCGACAAAAATAGACTTTCGCCTAACTGCACTTTGTACATTCAATACTGCATTTTCTATTTATCTATATATTTTCCTGTGTTTCCGTTCGTTCTGTCGGTTCGCCTATTCTACGTAAACGAATATTTATAACGCAATGGAACAAATTAATTATGCATTTATTTCTTTGTATTTATGGCGCATAACGTACCTAGGTGTACGTAGTTTCTCCCAATGGGCTTTCTTCGATGAAACAAGAGGAAGCAACGGCATAAAGAAAAGAAGAAACCGAGACAAAGGAAGGTTCATTTTGTCTGGCACAACGTCGATAGAACACACGTAAAAACGAAAGTTGTACAAACAAAATTTTTGTTGTCGATACTCGAAAGGGACGGTCGTCGTTCTTTCATTACCTTTGTTCATTAAAAGTCTTCGCAACGCTTGATACTTCGAAGGCGAGTGCAATTTTTCGCTCCTTCTCCAGACAGTTGCGTTTTTAATGGACTTTTAACCTACGAACTTTTTCCTTGACAGCTTGGTCCTTACGAAGCGGCATCTGTTTTCTTCTTTCCTCGAAAAACTCGTACAAAAGTTTGCCGGTTTATGAGAAAATCGGTAGCCGTACTATTCCGTGCGCCACCATATTGCCGCCATCTGGTACGGTCTCGAATCGGTTGGAGAAAGTAGAAGCTATCGTTCTTGTCTTCTTCCCTCGTTTTTCCCTTTTCCCCGATACACGTAATCAGGATTTTCACGATACGCGATATTCTCATCGAACTTAAATGCTTTACAATCCTATCGCGATGCTACGATGACAACGATGTTCCCGATATTTTTTCGAAAAGTTCGATCGTATCTTTTCATTGTTTGTTCTTTCTTCTTCTTTAACACGAAATCCTCTCAAGTCGACTCGATAACACGTAGGTTAAATACGCGGTATGCGTCGATCCATCGTATTTGGAAACGTGGATAACGAGCTGTTGTTCAGGAAATAATTATGCATATTAGGCTGATATTCGAATCATCCGTTAATTTGCGTATCAAACCATGTACACATGTATCGAGCATGGGATAACAAGACAAACGGGATATATTCGTCGCTTTCCATCAACGCGCCGACGTTATTTCCGTGATCGAATCATACAAGGCCCGTGTGTTGGTCGATCTTGTTTCCGTTAATTTGCATTTTAACGTTGATTAGTGTTACGAAAAATATTACGACAAGTCTGTCTTTTGAGGTGAAAAGAGAAAATGGTAAAAACGGTTGGTTTTTTACAGTTCGAGACCGCTGTTAGAGTTCATATCTGTCATAAGTAAGTTTCAATCGCGATACGAGTGTAGACGACGCGATAAAAATTTCGAAATGACCCACCCATCGCGTCAACCTGAAATTATCGTCCATTAAAGATAATTACGAAGCACGTTGAACGAACGATCGTTCGTCGCACAGTCGAGCGGAATTCATAAATTTCTTGGTAATTATTCAAATCCATGCCCGTTAATATTTCCTCCTCTCCCCTAAATTGATCGTCTATCGCTCGCAAGTCGATTGAAAATTATACTTGTCCAGATGATTTTTCGTTAGCGAAATCGCAGAAGAAATTTACCGATTGCTCTCTCGATCGATTAGCGTGCCGAGGAGAAAAAAATTAAAGGAATATGCGGTGGCCACTACTACTAAGACGAACTTCCTACAGCATTCCAGAGACAATTCGATATTCGAACCGGAAAATTGGAGAACTTGCTGACTCCCGGTGGGATTTCCTTCTCGATTTCGAACGCACGTGTACTGATTTCCTAAATATTCATATTGCTCCTGGCTATCGTGGAATTTATACTTGGCGCAGTAGTTGAATATACTAATGTTTCTTATCGTGCACTGCGTACGTAGTCGTATCGATACCACAAACAATAGTGTGACACTTTTTATGTGACTGTATCGATACTCGAACCAAAGTATTTTACATCGCATCATCGGTTAGTCGACGAATAAAATAATTTTTAATTTAAACCAACCAATTAATTACTATTATTTTGCAAACGATTTTCATGATTGTCAAAAGGGATCCAACGATTCTATCTTTATCATAAATTTCGAATACCATCGTATGTTAGGCTAAGAACTAAATCTATCTATTACTTAGTATTCCGTAGCATCTTGTTTTTGGATCGTAATCACAGTAGCATCTACCGCACTGCGCGCGACACGCCCGATCGCGTTTCTTTAGCTGTTTGTGTCGTATCGGTATTCGCATTCGACGACATTCCTTGGCGATTGGAATTGAAATTCTAGTCGAGTGCGAATCGATCTTTGGCCAACGTTAGGTGTCCTTTTGTAGGCGAACACGCGCTATACATTTCCAGTTACAACAGCTTGGATTCGTGCAGACCGGATTCGAACACGACAGGCTACTTTTTAAGAAATGTCCGAAACAATATTTCTTTCTCGCGATGCCAAAGGTAATACCGTTTCTTTGACGTCTGTGTCTTTGGTCTCGTACCTTTATAAGAACTTATGTCAAAAGCGGATTTAGTACGTTTTCTTTCTATCTATCCACTTATCTATCTATTATCTTTTGGATCATTCTCGTCGCTTGTCCCATTCCCGTTCAAGCGTGTCTCGGCTATCCACGAGGAATCGAGAATCGTATCGAAAAAGGAGAACAAATACTTGCTAGGAATGAGTATCGATTTCCTAGCTCGGTATGCAGGATAATATATCGTTGGTGAGTTTAGGAATCCTCTTCCGTTATTCGTACAACAGAGAATCAATCCTGTCTGTCTTTCCTAAATAGTAATGGTCCACACGCGACACGGTCGAAGCTTAGCCGTGACATCCGGTAGCTTAAAAGGACAAAGGAAATGCGATTTTCTGGTACATTTTCTTTCGGAAATGAAATAGTCCAACACTGATAATCATCGTGTGTTCTCAAGCGTGGAGAAAAGCATTATGAAAACACTGAACATTTTCCACTTGTTATCGATTTATTTATAGATATTTCTATATATTTTTCTCGAACGCATGTATTGTATATAGGCTCGGAAATGTAAAAACGCGGAAACAGATGAATGGCTATTGTTTAGCACGTAATTTGAAAGGAAGGAAGAAAGTTACACGTTGCTATTCAAAGTGCTGCCTCTGTTGAAAGCTAGTTTCTCAAAGAGCTGATGAAGCATTTCTTTATAGCGGGAAGAAAATTACTTCACAGTAGAGCGATGCCGTACATCTATATCGTGAATAATGCAACATGAATTTTAATCACGCTCTCGTTGTAGGTACTCGCGGGAAATACAAATTTTCGTGGCTAACTTGTCCGCGTGTGGGTGCGTACGAATCAAGGGAGCGTAGCTGGGCATAGGTAGGAAACTGCAGTTCTTGGCGCGTCGATCCTTGCAACATTAAAACCGGGAGAATTACAAGGTGGAAGGGGACAGGTTTCTATCCTGTTGGACGTTCTCTTTTCCATCCGGCTGTTTGCCGGTCTTTCGGCGTTGCTCGGTCGCGCAACGAGCAGCCAGCTCTGCCCGTTGCGTCAAACGAGCAGGTTTTGTCCTCCTCTTCGAGAGACGTTTTCCGTTTCCCGTTTTCCGCTCTTTACTATAGCGAGCGAGTGAGTGAGTGACCTGAGCCCGAGGCTTGCATACGGCAGCACGTTGCTCCGATCATTTATTAACGAGCATACCTCGTGAGAAAGACGGTGTAACGAGAGGAATACGCGTGCATTGGGTTTACAGTGCTGAAATGTACCGAATTTAAAATAGCGTGCTCGTCGCTTTACACAGTGTTTCGATAAATAATTGATGTTCACCGGTGAAACTCAGTGGCGGAGTTTACGCGCGACTTCGAATTCTATACGAGTGAAATGTTTAGGGCGCGAACAAATGGTGTTTGGAAGTTTCCCTGGCAAAGTCTTTTGGCCATACCACAGCGAACATTATTCGTGCTTCCGTGAAGCTAATACCTTTTGTAGTAGTAGGTTCGTTGCAAGACGGTTCGTATTCGAAGGTGTTCAAAACGAAAGGAGACGCGTGCGATATTTTGGTAAGCGAGTACCGCGAGGCGTCGCATGTTTCCACGAAACGCGCAATGTCTCGTGTAGCGTGCGTGTAATCCGCAGCATCGTTGTTTATCGATGTGCCCGCTTTACACAATGGCATGCATGCTTATGTACGTTGCGCATACTTCCTTGGTGTTCATCGACCTATGTATAATACCTGCATACAGGCCGGCTTGCAGCTTGTGCATACACGGCCAATTCCACTTGTACCTACACGAGCCACCTTCCTTGTATACATCATCCAGAACGCATATATTTGCTTGTATACATATGTGGTGTACTCACTATTCCGGGACTAGTGAATCTACAGGGAAGCAAAGCGTTTCCGCCGGTCTGCGCCAGGACATCCTTGACAGATACAGGTACCGAAGAGAGGATGTTATTCCTTTCTTCCTCGTTGGTTGGCTTCTCACTCCGTATAGCACCATCTAGAAATATCGAAAATCATTCTATACCGTATATCTCGGTTATTTCGATCCGGGTTGCTTGGAAAACAGGCAGAGGAAATTAACATAGCGATATCGTATATGTGGAGAGGTGTATCCACGTATATGTATGGTTGTGGAAGTTTTCTCTTTTGCGTATTCCGAGACGAGCTACAAGCTAAATAACTACTTTGTCGAAGCTACTTTACCTTTTCAACGAACACTGGTGTGATATGTTTTGTCGATATGGAAAGACGCGCAAATACAAAGAAGTCGCGTTTCCTTCGCTCTCTCGTCCAGCGGCACACTCAACAACGCTTAACGAACGTTCATCGAGGAAATGAATTTCAAAGGAACGACATTTTGTAACGTCATATTGGGAAAGTTTTACGTAGGTCGAAGCGAAAACTTTCTATATTTTTCTTTTTCTTCTACTCTACGTGAAACTCTGGTCGTTAAACTTTTATCTTTCCTTTATTTTTTTCACGTCTTTACAGTTTTGTTCAAATCATAATGTCTCGATTCGCACTAGCTTCTTTTCTTTTTCGCTGGTTTAAGACTAACGATGCTGTTCCAGCGTATTATAGCTGCGAAAGTTACACGTTGAGCGCACGACCTCCTTCGCAGCTCGACGGCATTTTTCATGGGTTGAAAGTCTGCTTATCGAATAATGTACATATAACGACTTGGAGCCAAGCCGAAAACTCAAGACATTTCATTGCTTGAAAATATCGTCCAGCGTTCACGAGGACCGCGGAAGCCGTTGCGCCGGATGTTGATCGAACGAGCCATAAAACTGTGCCAAACTAGAGATCTTCTACGAGAAACTTCTCTCTATCGTTTATCCTTTATCGTTCAATTACTCCTTTGCCGTGCGGATCGACGCTTAGAGAAGGTGTGCAACGGCTTGTGAACGAGTACACAAGATTTCTTCGCTAACATATACGAAGACTTGACTCTCGAGTTAGGTCGAATACCAAGGCAAAAGCTGTAATTGACGTGAGATGGTATCAAAAGTTGTCGCTTCGAATTTCCCGATCAAACGCAATTCGAAACGTTGACTCGAACGTTAGTTGCAACTGGGTCGATGGTAATTACCGAAGTTATTCACTCAGGTATGCAGACGAAAACGAAGCGGTGCAGTAGCCACAGAATTTAAGATTCACTCTACGTACACCAGTGTAAGGATAGATCTCGGTCGTCTTTCTCACTGGCCATCTGCCTACGATCCCGCCGCCATCCTGGTTGACGAGCTTCTTAAATTGCATTACCTATTAGAGCGAGTGCCTTAAAATTGTACGCTCCTCTCGGTCTCGGCCGTGCCTGCTAATTTGCAGCGGCAAAGAGGGAAGCTGGTAACTCGGGGTTAGCTCGGCTTATCTGCTCAGCTGCAACGTTCGCAAAGGGGCTGCAAACCACTCTTCTCCTCTGTCTCTTGATTAAAGCGACGATTTTTTGACTCCGAGAAGATGGAATTACGATATAGTCTTTCTTGCATGAAAGAAGGAATCTGAAATGGCGAACGTCCAACAGCTTGTATCCATATTTCGCGAATCGCAACCAAATCAAACGTAGAACGTGGGACTCCGAAATTTGGTTATATCATCGGACGATTGGAGGAACGATGTAAAATTTTATATCGAGTAAAATTCGAGCTACGTTTGTTCCTGCAGCGCAGAATCAAGGAAACTACCGTTTAAATCATTCCGTGCGGCGTAGCATGGTCGGTCGAACGAGGCAATTTCTTTACGCTATCCCGCAAAATACGGCTTGCTTTACAGTTATTGCGAAGAGAATAAACACGCAGACAAACAATATGGATTTAAGATGACCGTCTTAGATTTCATCCTTTTGCACAAACTCAAATCTTCGTAAAATTATGATCGCAACTACTCGATCGACGTGTTCCGCCTCATTGAATTTTACGATTCTTTGCATCTTCGTAATAAAATATTATATATGTAGCGTAACATCACGTAGCGACGTATCACGCGCAGTAACGTTGATAATAGGTGGAATAGCTTAAAGTGACGGGACTGGCGCGGTTGCGAGTATTGCATTCGTGAAGGTACGGCTCTTTCTGTCGGTTGCATTGCGCAAGGCAGTTTGCTAACGTGTGATATACATATGTATGTACCTTGTGGATCAAGAAGCCACAACGCCTGCAGACACGTCTCGTCAACGTCATCGTTGACGATTGTAGTAAAACTTGTCAACCAGTTAACACAATTGCTGACGACATTAGCGGTGGTATTTAGTTCGAAGGAATGCAAGTATATTTCTGCAAAGTGTTTTTACCTATTTAGTTTTGTTTATTTTCGTCGATCGCGTCAATATACGAATCAATACAAATCGAGACGAGCAATCGTTTTTTCTCGATGTAGCGTAAAAAAAAAGTTTGGGATAAAGATCTACATGAACTTCGTGAAAGACGCGACGCTCATGAGACCGGTCAACGACACCAACAGTCGGTGATCAAATATGGACGCGGGTAAACATACTACGTTGCAAATGACTATTTTTCTTTACCACATCCCGGTATCGAACGTTTGCTGGTCGACCCCTTTGACTCGGTTTAAATAGCGCAAATTTGCGTTTCATTTCATCTGTTCGATCATTTATCGATTTCCACGTTCGTCAAATTTACAGCAGCTTTCAAGAGAGGAACAAACGTTTCTAAATAAATTTTGAAGCAACGGAACGTTCCATCTTTTCTATTATTTTTTTCTTACAGCCGCGAATATAAGAGTCGGTTGGAAGCCGACTAAAAACTCGAGTCTTAGGAAAATAACGAAAAATTGTGTCATTTCTGCAACGTGGAGGAAAAATCTCTAGCTTTCGTACTAGAAAGTAGCCAATAACGATGCAAACAAGTCTTTGTGGACCTCGGGGCTAAAAACAAGAAATTATTTTTTTTCGATAAGGAATAAGAGAAGAGTAGTCGCTTACTTTTCATAGCGTTGATTTTTTTCTCAAGGAATTTCTTGCACAGAGCCGTTCGATTCTTTTCAATCATCTACTTCTTTCAAATATAACCGACGTAAACGTTCATCCGCCACGTAACTTTTAGCGGAGAGAAACTTTATTATCGGCAGATTGAATAAATTTCTATCTGGTGTACAATTTTTGCGTGTCCTTGCAAATCCGTCGGCGTGGTTAGTTCTAACTTTAGCCTTGCACATATCGAATAAGGTCGTAAAGAGCGCAGAGGAATATTTTCTTTCGTAAGCAGGTTCGTCATTTCTTATTAAAGGAAATTCTTGGTCCTCGAGGAACGAAAAAATTCGTCACTGTGTTACGAAGAAGATCTTCAAGGAGGAACGACGTTTCTTCCTCCGTTCTTTAAGCCTTTTCTCGTATGAAAATTTTCCTTCGGCGAAAATAACTGCGATTCGAGTACCTTCTTTGTTGCATGGTTCGCAAAGTACATAGGACGAATGATAGAGAAGTAATGCGAATCGCAATAAGAGGAACGTAATTTAGTCTCGCGAACTCGCCAACTAAATTTGCTCACGATTACCGGTTACGTTATCGTTATGTGACGGTACGGTGTTTGAATGTGGTGCTATTGTTTCCGCCGAGTAATGTTAGTGTGACAACACTGCCGAGTGAGTTAGTTGAATAGCGTGCAGCGCACGAGCATGATGTCGATTGAGTGTGCGAACACGTGGTAGATGTGCTCGTCGAGTTCTCTCTTCCTTTATGTGTTTTTCGTTTCGACGTTCCTTTTTTCTCTCTTTCATGCGAGTATGTGTGTGTACTTTAATTTGGTTTTGTAATTTGTTGCTTAATAAAGCGTGCTAAGGTAAAGTTCCAGCTGGCTTTTTTTGTGTACGAACAGGTTAAAAGATCCGACAGTTGCTTACTTTGCCTCAGTCTCTGCTCTTTCTTCTTACGAACCGTAGAATTGCTGGCGACCATTTTACGATATATAGTTTTTCTCACCAACTATGGGAATCGAACTCGGAAAGAAACTTTACCTTGTTTGCGTGACGGTACAAGAACCTGGTGATTCTCGCGTGTTTCCAAAAGCTTTGTTACTTTATTATTCGTTGACGGCTCACGACCCTATCTTTCACCTAGTTTTACGACGCACGTTTCGAAAGAAGAACACAAGTTTTCACGTTAACGTCGTGCTCACAAAATTATTTCGTGAGATTTATCTACATCATTACGGCAAAGAATAAGCCCGTTTCTGAGATGAAGTAACTCGTTTCCGTTTCGGCACAAGCGATATCTTTATCTTCGTTAAACGTATTTCTCGTTAAACACGCTGCAAGATGTCGAACAAACATATTTTACCGTTTATGCTTGCTTTCGGCCGTTGACTAAAGCAAGCTACGCTTTGCAAGCGGTGGCACATCAAAAATCCGTGACAAGACTGATCAAAGTTATCACAGACATTAAAGCTGTGAGTAATGGCGCGATAAAAGTGTAAGCTCGGTGAATCCTCCTCCGTGAGGGAGGTTTAACGGATTTCGTTTGTCAATGTGCCAGCGATTGAGACCAATTAGCAGAATGACGAGATAATCTTCGTTAGCTTGGAATTTTGGCTTTTCGATGAAAAGTTTCGAAATCGTAGGTTCTGCACGTGGGCACAGAGAGACGGATTGTTTAAAAATTCGAAATTTCGTTAAGCGAAAAAAATACGTGGCAAGAGAAAGTAGAGGAAAAGGAAGAAAAGAAAGACAGAGAAAGTGTCGAGGCGGAAAGATGGAGGAGTAGAGGAGAACGAAGCTATCGGTCTACTATATCTGTGGACCCGGGTTCATCGTGAATACGAATGAGGTCCTGGTCGATCGGGCTGGAGCACTAATTGAGAAAGTTCGCCGGTACCGCTGCCAATGTTTCCTCTGGATGAAGATAGCCGACCACTTTTGAGGGCAAGTCTGCTCCTCTGTTCCTCTTCTTCGTGATTAAGGCCTGTTCCTTTAGACGGGTTGCAGCGCTGGGATACCAGAGGGAAAGGAAACACGGAAAATCGTCGCTGTTGAAACCGCTAGTAATGGTCACCGTTTTTTTCTTTTTTTTACCCTCTCCTTGCAGGAATTGTCCTGGCTAAGTTAGACCAGAGCAGACCAAAGAGCAACACCGATACTACACCGGTGCGGTTTAACATTCGAATCGACGAATATACAAACAAAAGCTTCACTTACCGATTGGATGTAGGAAGTAGCGCGACGATGCTAGCAACAGGAGGATCAATCGAAACGCGTCCATCATAGTTTCCATTCACGTGTACATCGTGCGGTCATCCACGAGTTCGCCTACAATGGAAAAATGAGTAAATAGATATATATAGTAGACGATTCGTTCGGTATTATCCGTTTCATCAGTTGCTTGCCGCGATCGTTAAGTAAAACGAGAAAAAAGAGACATCGATCCACCTTTTCCACTTTTCCAATGATGACGGACAGTTAATTAACAATAAAGAAGAATCTCTCAGATTGCCGAATGAAGTGTACGTATCTCGTATAATGAGTGCCTGTTTTTGTAGTAGAACAATAGAACGAACATGTTGTAATGAAATTTCTAATTAATCCGCGATATGCGTAGCCTGGATCGTAAAGCCTTATCGCGAGCAAGGGTACCTGTACGTTGTTAACGCCGATCGATGATTGCGATTCTCATACATCTACCGTACACGCATTCATCGTTGAAGCCTATAGCATGGCAAAAGCTCGTTGGTTCGGAAAATGTGTCCGGGATTTCGCGGCGATGTATCGAGTATCTCGTATAATCCAGGTAAAGGACGAAGCATTGGCTACTCGCCTACGTGTACAGGTTTTGACCAAGCTTCGCTACGGCCCACATACCAAACACATCGCGAACCTAGTCGACCGATCATTTTCCCTTTCCTCCCGCTGCGCTGTGGCACTGTTAATCGAACGCCAATGCGTCTTCGTTTTCTCCATGTTCGTCCATCGACCCCCTTCTTTTTTTGTCCACTTTTCGATCATGGCTGGAGATTGTGTCTCTAATACGAATCGATTCTAGGACGTTTTATCTGTAATTCATCTACAGAAGTAGCAATCGCGTGCAGATAATTGCAGGTTAACGAATTCATAACCGTGTTCGATGCAAATCGATAACGAAACAATCGTAAAATAAAACTGACAATGAGAATTGCGTTACGCGTTTCATACGAGATCTGATTGTAATTCGTGTAGACCGGCGCGCATATGAATATTTATTTCTGCAGATACATACATTAACTTGATGTAATGTTGTGTTCGCGTGTACACGGCCCCTTTGAACGGTGAGCGTAATTAAAATGTTTCATACTGATGACAGCCTGTGTCGAGACGCATACGGATGATATGTCCAGGATGAATGTTTTCGACCGATTAAGAGTTCATTACTACATGATTGATTCGATGTTTCCGATGCTAGAGGTAAAATGAATTTTCTTCGTACCGTTCCGAGGTGATGGCAATATGTGTACGGATTTCACACTATCGAACCTGGCTCGGTACAACGTGCGTCCAGTTGGTTTAGCAAGTTCGCGCACGAGCTCGTAATTTTGCCACTTAATTAGACGGTGCTTTACCTTGCAGCTATGTTGAATACAATTGCGTAATCTACGAGATGAAAGCAACCGGTTGGTGTTTGCGGGTATAAATAGAGGGAAGAGGAGATGGGTCGAGAGTGGCTCTGCCACGCTTTCATTTAAATAAGCTTTTCTTAAGTTAGAAGTAAGTTTCAAAGATGGCTCGCTTATATCAACGTCTCCTTCAACTATGTGTACAGGAATTCAAGACTGTATAGAGTTTGGGCTTTGTACCAGCGATACATTCGTGTATTCTATTTTTCTAATTATTTACGGTTACTTGTTACGCTAATGACGACATAATTCCTTCGATTTGGATCATATTTTATATTTCATCGAATACCTGATCGGTTTGAAAAATGTCAGAGACGGGAGGACGTGAAACACTCAGTTTCTTTGAACAGCATTGCTATACAAGAGGGCGTTTCATGACGAGCTCGAAAGAAGCAAGAGAAACGAGGAACGGGTAAATTAGTGTCAGCGTAGAAAGCAGAAGCTCGAAATCCTCGAGAGAAGAAAATATAAATGTGGCACTTTCATCGCGGGTCACGTAGTTTTCTTTCTTGCGTTTGTCGCTCTTTTCGTCGCTAGCGTAGAGACAAAAAAAAAAGAAGGTTCGAGGGGGTACGTGGCCTTTTTGGTGAAACGTGCTGTTACGTCTACGAGAAGAACTCCAATGTAAAGGACGAATAAAGTAAGGAAGAAGATTGAAGTGGTTGTAAAGGCCCCTAAGGAGCAATCACGCTAGGGCAATTAATATTCTTTGTCAGACACTTGTTGGCGAATTTCATTGATTCGTCTTCCTTTTTGTTGTTGATCGCACGCCTACGTTTACAGTTTTTCCATGTGAAAGTAGAGAATATTGAATCAATATCATTTCTCCGATGTCTTATGATCGAAAACGTAATATAAATTAATCCACGAGTTGAAATATATAGATGGAGAAACCAGTTGAATTCTTTCGTCCGAATAATTGTGTCTGCTTGCAAGTACAATATATAATAGTAACAGAGGAGACCGGTGATCGACTTTTTAATTGCCTCGCTGCGCGATAAACTTAACGGAAAGCAAAGACAAATAAAATCTGTGTAATGGAGGTTCATAGCCCGTGGCTTTGTGTAAATCGGATAGACACTATGATTCGGTTCGTTGCACACGATGTATCGTCCATGTAATATTTAACCTTTCACAATTTCTCTCGTGAAAAAAGCGGCTTTACGTAGAATCGTGATTTGTGCGGAACGAGTCGAATTATCGATCGCAATTTCCATTGATATATTAACGGCGATACGTTCTAGCCATGGCTGGTACTATGCGGGATTCTATAATGTTCCACATACACTCGACATCGTTTCTTCTCCTTTCGTTTCATTTAATTTCATTTCGTTTCGCTCCGTTTCATTTTATTTCTTTTCGTTCGTTGCCATACCTTGACGCGTGGAAGGGGTTTTTTCTTCTTTTAACTTTCTTTCGCTCGTGCGTCGAAGATACGTACCCACCAGAGTTTGACCGATTACGAACGATCTTAGCACATTTACCGCTCGTTTAATTTCATATAACGCACCTGATCGAAAACGGCGAGGTTTCATTCGCTTTGCTGCGATTTGTTCGATGTCTTCTAAAAATAATTTTTCAAGTCTACAAAGTCAATTTCAGAATTAAAATGGATAAGGGTGTTAGGTTGATAAGGCGCAAGATGAACAAGGCAGAAACGTAAAGAGAAAATTGGCTTTCCTTGGGTGGCAGTTGCACAGAGAGAAGCCCCTGTGACTGAAAACGTCTGCTCATGGCGGAGAAACCGCACATAGGGATACCTGAATTATGTATACGTACAACGCCGTAAGCCGACCGTCTTGACGGTGTAACGAGCTGTCGATGTCAAGGCAACGAACGAACGGCAACCCTTGCCACGTAGAATTTATTGGCACGTCATAACGAAAGAGGATGCTTGTTCGCGCCATGTTTCCTCGCCACACCTCCGATTCATGATTCAGACCTCTTCATTTAGTCGGTCGGAACCCTTCGTGTGTCAACGAGTTGTTATGGAGGGTTCTGCTATGATTTCATGCCACGTAAACCTTGTTAATACCAAGATACACTTTACGATTTATGTATATACTATGCGATTGAACAATTAAATGTCACGACGCTCGAATCAATTATATAATCGTACTAAATGCTTCCTTGATTATACGTATTAGCGATTCTATAGAAATGGGAATTATTTGCCAGTGATTTTGCTGTTCACACTGCTTTCCACTTAATTTATGAATTGTAACAAGTTCGGGGTATGGTAGAGGACATGTTGGTATTTTTACAGAAACGGACAAATAAATAACTATATGATTTTATCGGTATTTTTTCAAAGGCCATCTGCAGGAGACTGAGATTTTATTAAAAGTTTCTTAAAGTTTATTTAAAAGTTTAATAAAGTTGTATTTAAAACTTTTTAGTTGAAAAAGAACAAACATTTTCTCACAAATTTCGTCGCAAAGAAATAGTTAAAAGATGCAAGGTATCTATGTAACATAAATACAACCGACGGACACTTTTATCAAGCTCCTAAGATGCTTTTCTCAGTCCTGTATCATTTTGTGTAAAGTATGCATTCTGAGGTTAAATATTAAAAATCAGTAAACTTGGAATATAATACGAACTAGGGAACTGAAAAGCTAATTGATTGCAACAAATGATTATCAACAAATGTACAATTTTAGTTAACCAAAAATGTCCACCTGTTATGAAACGTAACGGTATTGATTTTTAAAAATAATTACACAGATGGGATACTCGAAAATAAGTTCAGATTCGTCCACTGAGCATGAGTTATGTAATATGATTGTTTTTGTAGTTGTGACATGACAGGGAACTGACAATTTCACGTACAGGAGGTAATTTTTTAATATAAATAAATCAAATTGATACTTCCACATAATTTGTCTATAAAGTTACAGTCATCATCTTTCTCTGTCATGCAAATATAATATAATTTAACATCGTCAAGAGTGTTGGAACGTGAGAGAATCCCATTTCTGTGAAATCAGTCATGCAATAAATGAAATACAACTAGCACGATGAAGTATACGATCATAATACGTCTTCTAATCGAAAACTCTAAGATCCTTAATAGATGCACCTTGGTATGTTACCAACGAAACAATACCTCAAGATACTCACAGTCAAAGAAGAAATATCCAAATTCAGTAACAGATATAACATACGAGTTAACAACCACCAAAACTCACTAGTTACTCAATTACTTGACACGTCGGATCAGATCCGCAGGCTAAAAAGACATTATCCTTTAGATTTAAGCACCAGATTCAACTAGAATCAAACACACGATAAACATTTATTAAACACGACATAGTACCACGTGAGAAAAATTTACTTTTAATTTTCAATGAGAATTGATTGTAAAATTCATGCAAATAAAAAAAAAAGTAATACATCTTTTCATTGGAACGGATTAAGGCGGATTTATATCTCCGTTCCGATACAGCACTGTTACGGTACGGTCCCGTTGCGACAAACATTTTTGCAGTTAATAAGATAGAACTGTTCCTATATGTATAGTGTAGCGGATCGGTTCCGTTACGATACATTGCGTTACGCATGGCACCGGCACAACAGAACATTGAAACATGCGTTTTAAACTAGACAGTTCACACTATTCGCCACCGACCGGTACGTGACGTTGCTGTTACGTGATGCTCCATATTGTATAGCAAAAGTATATAGTAAATCGATCTTTATCAGACCATCGTTCCAAAATGATGATTCTATTCCCTCCGTCGTGTTTTCTTCACTCCTTTGTACGCGACTTAGCGATCGTTTCGATATCTTTTTCGTCGATATCGACTTTTTTCCCATGTGCAAGCATTTCTTCGATTCTTGACCCAAATACTGAGTTTATAGTACCTATGAAGGCGCACTGTGGTCGGTACGTCATGGTGTATTGACGAATAGAACGAATCAAGTAGCAGCATTCACGTAGCAATTTCGACGAAATGTACAATTGGTACATAGGCACTTTATTGATCCTTCATTCGTGGTCACTATAATTTGTCATTACCTTCGATACCAGTGTAATCACGTTATGAAATGATTGAAATTTTTTATGACTCACTTTCGTTCAGTATCGTTTTGGAAAAGCAATATGAGCTGACTTCCACTTCAGCAGTCTTCCACTTCTAATTTTTCCATCTTATCGTATCGTACTGTATCGTACTGTACTGTACCGTATCGTATCGTATCGTACCATACTGTATCGTATCGTATCGTATCGTATCGTACCGTACCGTATCGTATCCTATCGCATTGCATTGTATTGTACTGAGAAAACTTTCGTCGTTCAAGTTTTATCGTTTCTTCCGTCTCTTCGTTCCCCTCCATTTGCGCAAGGACGCATTAGACACTGTAGAAACAGGAAGATGGTGAAATGAAAACAAAACCAGAGAACCGGGGAAATATGTAGTAAAAGTAACAAAATGAAGTAGTTTAAGTTCGACGACTTTCAAATCGCTGAATACATCGGCGAATAATCGTTGACCGTTTCCGATGTCGATAGAATCGAGTTCCGCATGGAGAATCGATGCTGCGAGCTTTTTTGCTCGTATACTCGGTCGAAGGTTGTAAAAAAGAAAAGAAAAAAAAAAAATTAATGGACTTACGAACTGCAACGATCATCCATGCAATCTGTAAGTAGTATGTAAAGTACACCAAGTGACGTTTCGCATGGCCGATCATCGACGTTTATTTTTTGAATCGTGTACGTTCTGGATTAGTTTGGCGATCAATTGACATGCTGATCAATTGAAACGCATTGCTTCGTGGATGCAGCTCTTGCTACGATCGTTAATTATTTCATCGCTAAGGACTCCTCGTTATCACAATTTTTTATCCACAACTTCGTATATACGGAACGTATAAATATACGTTGATTAATTAAAAATTATGATATGGCGATATCAATATCGGATGTGCTACGATTAAAAAAGTAACAAACGATTTTTACGCGTATGAAGAAATATGCGAAACATAACCATCGACGAACTTGCTACCAAATACGTTATTTCTCTCATATTTATTCTTCTTTTCACAAAGTCGGATTTATTTCCAGTCCTCCTACTTGTTTCTTAACACTTGCATACTCGCGTAAGGTCTCGTCGGGCTCCAATATGTCCTAGGAAAAAAGCAGCATTTTATTCGACAAGCGATGCCACGCGAAAGATGCCGTTCCTTACTATTCTTTTTCCCTGCTCCATCGACTTTTTCTCTCCTTAAATTCCTTGGGACATGGAAGAGTGAAAGGTTGTACGCGTACCCTATCAATGTCAAACGTGGTAAGGAGAGCTCTCGAGATTGCAGCACCGACGAATGGACGAGAGAATGAAAGACGTCCAAAGAAGAGACGAATTCTTGGCTTAAGCCAAGCGTACGGTGTTTTCCTTGATTCTCTTTTCCCTTTTCCGTGTCCTTTCTCTCGCCCGCTCTTTCGTCCGATCGAAGAAGGGACTTCGAGACGAGAGAGGGGAATAGGGTAGAGCGCGTACCTCTCTTCATCATTCTTGAAAGGCTGATGAATCATGGCATAGAATCCGACGTGAAACCCCTTGTTCGTTATCCACTGGCTAATCAAACTCCCGCGTTCTCCTAGTAGGCGCGAATCGATTCAATTCGATTTATTAAACTATGAAATATTGAAACTAACGAAATATGAAATAACGAAACTATGAAAATATTCGGATTTATTATTTATCATTTTCTTGTAACTCTAATATTTGTGTCAAATATTTGCAATGGTTACTATTAGGGATATTAGTTGGAGTCGAGAATAAAAAAGAAAGAGATTCGCGAAAAATGTTGGAATTGGAGGGATTTCACGTGCGTATGAACAAAAGAGGAGGTACGGATATAGGAACGTAGTTAGAGGATGGAGGAGAATGTGGAACCAAGAGCTGATAGGTTTGACGGGATTTAGTGCTTGTAATGCCAAACTCGACGTCTGGTGTTGCGGTCGGCTTCGACCGACGTATTAGGGAACGGCCGCTGGGATTACGGAGCTGGGGTAAACTCGGTCCCGTTCTAAACTGTGCGACATTTTCAAAGTTACATTGCACGATGTATCTCCCCTAAACGTATTAAAACCTCCCATTAGCGTATATACTTGAGCACGTAGTTTGGAGAAAATGCTCATAATAGACGTAACACGGCCAAAGAAAAGCAAGTCGAATTCGTTGAAAGAGAAGTAAGAACGTAGCTATCTGCATATATATATAGCCGGATTGGAATCGAAACTGGAATCAAAACCGAATCGTAGGTGAAACATCATCAGTTCGATTGCACGACCTTAGTCACGATGCTACACGTTCTTTACGCGATATCTTTTTCGAGCTTCTGTCGACGATGACCCATTTTTGTTGCTTTTGCAGTCATTAACCAGGTAACTAAAGTCTCAGTTAACGAGTCGTCTCTCGATTATACGACGAAGTAAAACATTTATGTATGAAAGCGAACTTGAAATCTTTCGAGCGGTTTGATAGGCTGTGGCGCGGCGCGCCGACGCTTTCCCTTGGATTTCCGTGCCCGTCGGATCTTATGCTACGCTTTAGAACTTCAGGGTGTAGTTTCCTTCACGCCGCGTATTCCATTGCCATTTTTCGAGCATGTGCTCATTGTAGCCTCTTTGCTATTCTATCTCTATCCCATTCGAAAGGCCTGCATTATAGATCGTGTGAAATCCAAGTGCCTGACCCCAATCGAATACCCGACCCGCGAGAGAAACAGGTACGAGGGAGGAAGAGGAGATAGAGTCGAATAGATACGAAGAGAGCAGATATAAGGGTAGAGAGTAAAGTACAGGAAGAGAGAGAAACATGGTTGGAATCCCATGTGAGTAGGATGGGTCGCGGAAGTAGAGTGCATCGATCAATAAATCTCGATGAAGATAACGCTCATGTAAACGCTTGAACTCTACGACTCTCCGCGTTCCGGTCCTCCGCGACGAGTCTTACCATCGTTTGCCAATGTTTTCTACTGATTTTTACGCTCTTTACGCATGCTCCGCTAAACTCTGTTTCTTTCTTGTCGCAATAATGGTACTGACGATAGTCGTTGCGCTGTTCTCAACTTTAAACCACGCGACCATTTCGTTTATTTTTCAATGGTTCGTATGTATTCGCAGACACGTTGTAATTCTGTTACGTAAACACATAACGCCAAGAAAGCGATAAGTAGATTGTTCAGATCTTGAATCCGATTTAAAAGAGAATTTCTAGTGATTCTTGCCGTAACGAGGGAACGAGACAGGGTAAAACTTAATCACGATTAGAATTACATATAGAAACTTGTGAACGAGAACTTGTGAATGTACAAAGAGTGGGCGGAATTCGTTGAACTTCAAAACGCAACCTGCGATTGATGATCACCGAAATTTAATTCAAATCGAAAGAGGAAGAAAGAAAGATGTATTTATTTTTCGATAAGTATTAGAGTTTAGGAGTACGCAAAAATTGTTGGTTCGCGAAGCATAATTATTGCGAAAAAGCAGAAAACACGGAAAGTACAACGGATTTGAAAAACGAAACAAAGCGAGAGAGGGGGGGGGAGGGAGAGGAGGGCATACAGGAAGAAAAGACACAACAAATACAGGTTATTCGGAGGAAACATGCCGTAAATTGGCCCGGGAATTCTGCCGCTGGCAGTGCAACGCATCGTGCTTATTATGATTAAGTAAAACCACGCTGCAAAATTATTACGGTAGCGGTGAATCTAATACGAAATTAAAAACACTAGGTTGTCGTGCATTATATCAACAATGCCAATATTTTTGTACATTCGGTAAATTATCGCTCGCAAGTATGCATGACGTCGTGAAATTTTTGCGAAGCTTCAGTTTAAACATATTTTAGAGGAATAAAGCTTCCGTCTCTTATGGAAGTCAGAAAAATGAGAGCTAGTTGCGTGTACGGCGCACAGGTTGAATAATAAATCGTATATTTATTCTGATGCAGATGGCTAAAAATATGAAAATGTTAAATTCGTACTGAACTCTCTAAAATTATAAAGTTAGTAAAAACATCGTTTACGACGTATATCGATTAATCTCGTTTCGTTATCTCTTTCCTCTTGTGCCTCTTTTACTGATATTTTTTTATTCTTTCAAAAATTGCAAAGTCCAATATATTCCAAGTCCATTTGTATTGCGCGCGTATTAAAAAATGTTTATTCTTATTTCAGAAAATAGTCGACACTCTTTTTCCGGCGTTTCATCGGCACCTATGATTCTTAGTTTGTTCGAAAGCTTCGTATTTACTACGATTTTCTCTCGCCTCAGATTTCGTTTTCCCTAGCCACATAGTTTAAATTCTCTGCTTTACGTTAGTTTTATCGTTGCGTATTCGTTCAGGCATGTCGAGAAAGGCAAAAGGAATAAATTTGGTTTATCGCGAAATCGCTTGGCTAGAACGTGATATAGGTAAGCGAGATAAGAACAATAAAAATGGTCGCCAATCATCAAATTGGATTCGTTGCAATTTTCTTGATTGAACTTACGACGAATCGTTCGAAGCCGAAAGCTCGCTTGAAAATTTTTCCCGGCCGCACGTGCCGGAAGGAAGCTACCTGCGTTCCGACATTTTCTTCTACCGTTTCTAACTGATTTACGGGACGATTGCTTTCTTCGCTGCCGTTTTTTTCATTCCTTTCTTCCTTCTGCCTTCGCTTTGTCCCCTTCTTGTTGCGGTTTGCACTCTGTGCGAAACTTTCTACCTTCGATATCGAAAATTCCACCGCTGAACGTGATCGTTGCTTTCTTCCAAAGCTTCTTCTTTTTTATCAGAACTTTGCCTTTTCTGTTGTTTACAGATTATTGATGAAAGTTTGTCGACATTACGGTATTTGTGATCGTTGCTATTTTCGCCGCTATCAAATATATGGCTGATATAATGGGTATTCGTATCAGAATTCAGAATAATTTAAGAGCGTCGTATACTCCATGAATGTAGGTACGTAGCATGTATGTGCATGTGTATAACTTGGTGTTTGATCGCAGGATTTATCGAATCGAACGGAATATATAGTAATCGACCATAAGATCAGACGATCGTCGAAACGATTCGACAGAGAACTTTACATATGTCCGATTGGTCCGCGATCCGATATCCATTATCAAGATCCCGAATGTCTGGTTTACGAGTGTTTACCAGCAGGATTTCCTACCGAGACGTCCGTTAATGGCAAGCTAACGATTTTCTGCAGCGCCATTATTCATCGTCGTTGGTACCATAAAGTTCGGCCACGGTCGGTCGGGCTAATGGCGGGTTGCGCCCAAGTAACGGTCCTTCCCTAAATCGAGTATTAAATCGTTCCGCTAACGGAGGACGATAATTTGTCGCTAGGGGCAGGTGTTGAGTTCCACTGGACTTGCACAGGGCTTTGCCTGTTTGTCTTTGGCCACTGAAAACTTTATGCCGACACCAATGGTTCAACTAGAAATAGACGATCAATCGAACATAATTTAAGGGACGACGTCACATTCGACGTAACGAATAGAGAAAACTTCGAAGCAGGTACTGTCAATGGGTAGCGGACTTTGCCTGCTATCTACTTTCGAAGAAGCATGTTCGAAGCTCTCCCGGATAGGAGAAGGCTGAATGAAAATCATGATTTCTCGATGCCAGGCTGATCAGTGTTTAATCGAGGAGAATGAGAAATCGGCTTTTAAACTCGTTATTGCAATCAGATATATATGTATATTGTATATAGCAGTCGAGAAGAAAAGGATTCTCAGGGTGGGAAGAAAAATAGACCATCGGTAATGGGATAGTAACGCTGATAGATCAATCGGTATATGGACGTGCGACGTGAAAAGCGGAAGTCTGCGGTTACAACAGGAGGTAAAATCGAACACAAATATGGGCGCAGTAGCTCGCGTCAAAACTTGCTCACCGCATATTTGTCTTGACGCGGTTGGTTATTATACGATGATCCAGTGGACAACTCGATAAGCACGCATCTGTCCACGTCTACGTTCAAATAAGTTCCGAATATAGAGTCGTGGTATTTCACGTACGTAGTTGCGCGGGTATTACGAGACGCGGATATGTGACATATCGCGCGCACCCTGCAAATTTCCCTGCAACTTCGTCGATTGCAATTTACGGTCGATTCAATTAATCCACTACTAGCTGTTCGCTACTCACCGATCGTTGCGAGCTATGGCATACCACTATGCATCGATTATAATTGCCTGGATTCGCGGTTGTTCGTTTCATTCGACCATCGTTATTTTCACCTTCGTTTCGTCGAACCATGCGCTACCGGAATTTTGTCAGTGAAAAGAGCGCAATTAGCGGCGTGATATTCGGTCATCTGCATTTTGACGTTACTTCCGCAACAGAGGACCGGGCTGACGATGTTCGCGCAGCATTGTTATTCGAAAATTCGGCGTGACGTAAAATGCGAACGACGAGATGTTCAAGAATGTCTAATTCCCGTCAAAATTA
Organism: Bombus terrestris; assembly: GCF_910591885.1. Taxonomy (NCBI): domain Eukaryota; kingdom Metazoa; phylum Arthropoda; class Insecta; order Hymenoptera; family Apidae; genus Bombus; species Bombus terrestris. Next base: position 15,000,754 of record NC_063277.1, on the reverse strand, counting down.
TTTCCAGTGCGACGGATAATGTCTCGTTAATAGCTCGGCCTCTTTTGAAATTTTGTAAAAACCGCGAACATGTTTTCGTTAAAACAAATTATGAATAATCGGTATGACGCTATTGTATTTGGCAGATGTTTATTTCCCGTTTTTCTCTGACAAGATAACATTAATTCTGTTAATACATAGTCTGCGAATGACAAAAATCCCACGAAATTGATCAAACGTTTTAGCTTCTGGATGATCAATTTAATCGATCGAACGAACAGGATTCAAACTGGTTGGAGTATCGTGGTGAAATTCTTGTTGGTAACAGGTAACAGATACATAGATTGTTTCGTGTCAGGTTGCAGTAAACGAAGTTAGTGGCCGAGGTTTCACGTGGTTTATTAAACGTTTCAATTTGTCTATTGTTTTTCGCTCTGAATCGCGCTCCCCTGTCCAACCATCTGCCGACAAGGTACTTCTCGTTTATCGGACTTCAGTAGAGCGAGTTTGAATGCCCTTTGCCGAGGCCATCCGTCGACGTAAAAACGCGAAAGCAATGCGATGCTGCAAGTTGTTATTTTTTTAGCTCATCGCGCGAACCGAAAATCGATAGCGTAAAACAAAATATTTTTCCCTGTTTCTAATCCTTTTTTTGGCAGCAGCAGCCGGTGCTCTTTGGCTTTACGTAATGGTCAGTTTCGTATAACGCGTTTTACGATTTTAAAGATCGGGATCGTCGAGAAAAATGAAACTGAAATATTTAGATCGTTTCGCTTGCATCGAAGCCCATTTTAGAAATTGTTTTTTTTTCGCCAGTACCGTTTATAGCCAGCAGGGATTTTTTTGAAGCATGCGAACACCTTGCTGGTGAAAATTTTGAAAAGCTCCAAAACACTCCCGTTGTTCCGAGCTGCAGGATTTCTGGTTGATAAGACATATCAGTCCACAATAGTCATTATCTTTAAATGAAATCTTTTCACGTAAGACCGATGTACTACCTGTTATCGATGCAGCGCTCCCTTGTCGTGTTTTAGGTGAGCTGACTGGCCATCGAAGCACCGATTCCCATTGTAGATGCTATTTCTGATAATAGAACCGAGATACTGATCTCTCTTGCTCGGAGTTAAAACGGATTGTGCGCAATTTTGCGTACGCATACCAGCTGACCCTCTCCGAACGTACAATCCCTCGGAATGGCAGCACCGTCAGATCGGAGGGGTTGATACGTTCCTACGGATTCTTTGCTTTAATGTCGTTTATACGGATCCGACGTTATTATCGAGTTCGTGCGAGATAAGGAAGAATCTCGCAGTCGAGATCGATGAGTTCGAGGGGGAAACACGAACCTATTGACTCGACTCGACTCGACTCGATTTTATTCCACTTGTGACTGATCCATCGAATCGATCGGCACGACTATCGAGCGTTTAGATATTTTAATTTTCGCCCGATGTTTGTAGTAGAAAAATGTATTGACACGATATCGCTTCTCTGTTGTCTCACGGACCTCGTATCACGTCGTCTTTCTATTTTAATCGATCGCTGTCTATAGCAAGTAGAATTAAAGCGATCGTATAACGTTGACCGATCTTTCGTTTCGCTCGAACTGTTGTTAATATCGGTGTTGTATTTCGTTTTAATTAGTCGAGTTACATGGTCGGATAGCGTTTACACCTGTAGATATTGTGTTACAATTGCGATTTCGATGGAAGGCACAACGCTGTCTTTGAAATGTTTTGACATCGGTTCGAAACGTGTCGCTCACGATAAATATGTAAATGCGATTGCACAGCGAAGAGAAAAATCGTAGGGGAAAGAAAATTTTCGATAAAACTAGTTTCCTATTTCAAAGATCGTTTTGGCAAGGTGCATTTGGTCGAATAACGAAATCCGTGGTAGAATGCGGCAATTTTTTTGCAGATTTCTTGCTCCGAATGGCGAGTGCGGAGGACAGAAGTGCTTGGAGAATGATTCGGACCGCGTGTAGAATACGATCTCGTATACGTGGTTATCGAGAGGGTGACTTAAACGATGGCTGAGCTGAATCGAGAACGGAAGTACAAAACCCAAGGAAATGAAATATTCCACTTGGATATTGGACAGATAAGGAATATTCCGGAGAAAATGATCGTTGCACGCGCCTGTTGAAAACTGTACGATAGGTAGTCGTTCTACTACGTAATTCTGGCAGGTTTTCGCAAATGAAGGAGCAGGGCCAAAAGTCTTTACTCAACTCGGTTGGAATTACCTTGTACGGTGCCGTACAGAATTAGCCGGAAAATCGACAGTCGAAACTGGCAATGTGGTACAAGCTTGTTAAACGACAATGCTTAATTCGAAGGTTAATCAATTTCGGTCACTTTGCTCGCTGTTAATATCCTGCCTTCCTCGTGTCATCATGTTTAGTCGTGTTTTTAGTCGCGCGTGGAGACGATAACATTTTCATGTACATGCATCTGTACAATAGGATTCGTTTCGTGCATAGAACGCTATCGGATGTAACGAAAACAGTAAAAAGCGGAAAATCGAAAATAGATAAGAAAGTGCCACGTTTGACATCAAAGGGAATAAGAATACTGGAAAAATGAGACGAAACGATTGCGGAAAAACTGATTTTGCAAGGACGTGTGTAACAGAGACTATGGCTTCGCTTTAGAAGTAGGCGAAAATATTTGCTCCGCACGAATTCTTCTCTTACGACTACAGTTTCCCGGATAAAATAGGAAAGACAGTGATCCTCAGAACAAGGCGGTTTCCATTACATGCGGGTCTTTTCGTTGAGAAATTTCATTTTTTTTTTTTACATTTATTTTGCATCAATTTATTTAACATATCTTTACTTTATCATGGCGACTAGCAGAGGCTAAGAAGAACGAATGTAAATGCGTTCGTGCGAACTAATTCCTCGCAAATTGCCCGCGTATACAAGAAACGGTGACACTGCGAGCTGCATAGTCTCAGTTTCATTGTATGCACGCGCAAAAACAAATGAATTCGTATCTTCTATTTTTTCAAACAGTTTGTCAATTGTTTGAATTCGATGTTGCTGCTCGATGCAACAGCAGCAATTTTAGAAAAACAGTTGGCATCAAATCGTCTTACATACGGTACACATGTATAGTGAAGGATACAAATAGTGAATATACAGGCATAAGCACATGCATTAGAAAAATATAAACTTGTGTATATATGTGTGTGAGTATCTACTTCAGGTTTTTGGTTGGTGAGGGAAGAGGAGAGGGAGGGACTCCGGAACTACGCGAATTTCGCTCTACGCAGTTAGTCGATGTACTTAACCCTCGGGTTATTCGAGGGAGCACTATATAAGGAAACTTCTTCTTCCTTTTGACAGTTGAATTGGGTAACGTTGTTACGAACTTGATAATTGCAATTTCATTATCGAGCTGACGTATAAATACGTATCATGTACGTACAATGCATCGTGATTAATATTTCAATCAAGGGACTGGGCACTGATTCGAGCAAACGACGACGACGACGACTGCGAAAAGTTTTTCTTTAGCCCTTTCTAGATCAGTTCAGCGGTCAGAATGATCAGCGGGATTTGCAAAGCGCTGCCATGGTGGGAATGAAGAAAAAGTAAAGGCAAAGTCTGGCTGCGTGAACAGTTGAATATCAAGGAAAAAGGGAAGGAGAGTCGATATTCGGACCGCAGGTGCTGTGACAACGAAGAGCTTGCGGTAGCTCGGCCTGGCCAAGGCTTTTTACGAGTTTTCAGCGCTAAACTTGCATTTCTTTAGCGAGCGCAAAGGGAGGTGGAAGGAAGACAGGAAGTCGGTAGTGGTGGGCGGAACAGGCACGAAAGAAAGAGAAAGACCAAAGAGGAAACTACTATCCCGCTGATTTTATTCAAATTTTCTCCAGGCGAAATATCCACTTCCTTCGAGCTTTTCCTGCCTGTTCTTTCTCTACGAGGTTCACTCTTTTGCATTTTAGCTAGCCGATACAGGCGAAAATGCGGCGTCAACGAGGAGTCAGTCGCATCGTGCTCTGCTTTTGTTCCTTTACGTATACTTGTTTTCTCTTCATTTCAACATTTTCTCGTTTCTTCGCGAATTTCCTCTCCTTTCTTTCGTAAAGAACGCGCCGCGAGTTTCGTTCACCGACTTTGCGTTGCTCTGTCGTCCTATGGTCTGCCAATTATCACGCCATATATGCGTTTATCGAAGCGCGAATACTCAATGATGATAATCGACGATCGATAACGTTTTAAATCGGTCTTGGTTTAGTCGTATATGTTATTTCGAATTTTTATTATTCTTCGTTTTCTTTTATTCGTTCCTACATCTTATCGTTGGAGAGACGAAATCGCGAAAAGGCGATTCTACATGGTGATTTATTAACACCCTGAAATGAAACGAAACACCGAATCCGTTCCGTATTTTTCTGTTGAACGCGACCGGAGAACGTAGTCTCGTATAGTTTGGGAAATTGACGGTCCACGCGATACGATAATCGCGCGGAAACTGTTCGGTCGAGCGTTTCAATTCGATGCTATCCGAAGCTATCTTATTTTCCGACAATCGATCACGTATTGTTGCACGAAACACGAATGCACGATTCATTTCCAATTCTTTTTTTTTTCAGGGAAACTCCTGTTAGAACAATATGAAAAGTACAATACACAATTGTACTTTGCTCGTCGAACAGCGCAAACAGATAGTTTCGATTTATTAAAATTTTCTACTAAATAAATAAATAAATAAATGTACTAAGAAAGAATTGTGCGTTAAAGGAAAAGAGGAAAAGATCGTTTATTCGGACGGTTGCCTCTTGACATTATTATAGATTTACACGTGCTTTCCATATTTAATATTTAAAAGGCGAATTCAAAAGCGTTTCTCTTTTTCGAATCAATTGCGACTGCGAGTATCGTAAGTATTCTTGGACTAAATCTTGGCGATCTCGTAAGTAAACGATTCTAATAAAACGCATCGTTGGCAAAGATCCTCGGGATTTCATAGATTACGGTCGGTTTTGTTTCCCTTTCTTGAGCCGAACCTCGGTTTTCAGTTTTTCCCCGGCCGCAATTCAGTCGAGCATGAGAATGACGGACGGTTTGCTTGCTGCGATTAGAAGAGGATCGTCCTCTTTTTCCGAGCAGGAGGAAACAAAGCCACGGGTCTAAACGCAGCTGTCGAGCTTGCTGGATGTTTTTGCTTGCGCTTTTATCTTGAACGTCAAACATTCAATGGGATTAGGGAATAAATAATGCACGAAAAGCAACGATGACATCTTAACCGAATTTCAACGATACATTCTAACAAAAGAATCTCACTTGGCGCACGTTGTATAGATTTTTCATCGCTAAAGCTTTATTGAAAACTTTCAATCGCCAAGAATTGCGATTGCATTGCCACCACAAGTTATATATATATATATACGTATATCAGTTTAACAGTCTTTAAAATAATGAAACGTTGAGTAGAACTATTCGTCGTAGAACTCGCTGTCTGGTGGAAGTTTACCGTTCGTCGTCGAGAGAACTTATGTATATAGAATAGAATAGAAATCCAGGCACGTAAGGAACATTGGGTCTGCGTTATTAAATTATACGACACTCTTGTGTCGGAAAATGTGGCGTATTTTACGCTCGCTTCACACACCAAGTAAAATAAAATACAGTCACGCGTTAATTTTTCTTTAGTAGAGTTCTCTCGAGCGTTGAATTGTTCGGTTCCTTGTTATCGTAGGTCGTGCTACTTTCTTTGTTTTTCATTTGCGATTTATCCGTGCAGCACTGTTAAAATGATAAAATGTAAAATCCGTCGAGTTATATTTTAAATCTCGATTCATTCGAGGTGAATTAAAAGTGACGTATTCAAGACTGCGAATATCATTTAGAATCATTTAAAATTCCATCATTACTAGCATTGCATCGTTCGATGGATTACAGCGAAAGCGATCAATTCAGCGAGATCGAATCGTTATGGATTAGGTACGCCTTGGGAAGAAATTGATATAAACGTTCTATGTACCTAGCTATCTCCGGCTGCACAGCTATGGCGTCAAAGTTGTCTCGTCTATCTCTGCGTCGTTGTAATTTGTGGTATAAAGTTTACTGTTCGTGTAATTGCGGTGTCATAATGTCGAAGGAGGTAACTAGCGGTGCAAAGCCGCCGATGCGGTAATTCGAGTGTTAGAGGGACTGCATTTCGAAGCTAATTATGGTCCAAAAATTCGCGTTTTTCTAGATTAAATACAATCCTTTAAGATTTTGGACCTGGTAATAATTTTCTGAGGCGAATTTTCGATCGTCGAGGAGAAAATCGTAGATTTATTTTGCCAGTCTGCGTATACAGAGGAGATGTAGGACAGAAATCGAAAGATACGGAATCGATGGAGCAAAATCAGTTAAGCAAGTTTGTACATACAATAAATTTTGGACTATGTCCGATAGAAGCTCTTACCACTTATCGTTCGACGAAATCGTGAGCCGTACTTCGAACAAGCATCATTCTTCGCATGTGTTGCAACCTGTGTTTTTCGTTCGTTGGAGCAAATTCCGTACAAAACTTTTATGCATCTAACGTCTTATTAGCTCCCCAAATGCAACCGAATATTTCTTGCATTTGATTCTAGAAACGTAAAATTATCGCTACTACGAAAGGAAAGAGAATAATGCACAAATAAAATAATCTAGACGAAGGAAAGAAGAGGGATAAGCGTAGGTTCGTGATGTATAATAATTTAGATGTAGTAAAAAGAAAGCAACAGCATTTGATTAAAACGAGAACGTTTCTTATCTACGAGAAAGCGTGTCCGCGCGTTGTACGATAGTTATGATCCGATTAATTTCACTGAAACTAGCAACGTCTATGCAGATTCGGTTGCACTCTGTACAAGAGATTCAATTAGTCTCTGATTACGGATATAAATGCATTTACGAGGCAGCAACGAAACGCGTGTCGTATTTAAGACCATTGTAAAGAGAATAGAATCCAGTAATAGTAAACTAAATTCATTCGAAAAGCCTCGCACCAGTATATCTGCTACGATTAGAAATGGAATTTTGAAATACGAGTATCGTAAATGCTACTATTTCACGAACAGTCAAATAGCTTAACGCATATATTTTCTGACGCAATGATTGGTCGATGGATCGGAAGAGGCAAATGGATCGTGAAAGCAATGAAATTGCAAAGGGAATGAAATTCTTTCGACCTACAGACATTGTTCTCGATTGAGTTTCGAACGGGCACAAAAATTTATGTGACGATATACGTGTATGCAAAACGGCATGCGAGGATGAAATCCGATGGTCTTGAATAGATTATCGGATGGTATGCGTCGTCCTCGAAGGACATTGAATAAAAGTGTACAAAGAAAAATAAAAGATTATAACGACACAGACACGACTTGCAAGCATATACCGAGGTTCACACGAGCTACTCGTAATCACGTTGTTTTAGTTTACGCGTGTCGTAGTGCACGGGAACTTTGTACGTACGTACGACAAATTTACTGCAAATCCGAAACACAGACCGATCACGAGCAACGAGAAACGAACTTCCGATCGGGAGGCAGCGGACACGCGAAAATTAAACAATTCAGCGAAGACGCTTTGGATGCCGTACGATGACACGTGAATAGCAAACGATTGATCGATGCACCCGGAAGCGCCAGATAGTGAAAGGGTAGAGGTATGTAGGTGTGTCGACGTTTTGGCGCGAGGACAGTCGTAATTGCTCCGCGACGAGAACACGAAACCGTGCGTTTCAAGTTCGGCCGACGACTGACGAACGTACCTGGGCACGACGCCTGCGCCCGTTCGTGGCCAACACACCTCGACGCGTTACGACCGTGCCGCGCGCATCACGCTTCGCCGATGCATCCAGATTACTGTCTACCATATCGCTGCACAAGGATTCCCTTGCACGGAAATGCAAATCCTACAACAGGAGAAACAGTTTAACACTGTGGCTTCGTAACATCGTCATTGCTTTTACCGCAAGTATTAGCATCGGTACCGCTATCGTCACCATGATTATTCGGTTTGTTTCTTCATCATACCTGAGGCGTAGCTTTCTTTCTTCGTTATATCGTAAACTCGTGTCCGCTTGTATCAACAAGAACGTGTGATAGATGTTTGAACCATCAATTAGAGAAAAGGAGTTGGTGCCACGATCGGGAAAGTTTCATCGGAAGTTACCAAACGAAATTACAAGATGAGCGAAACGTCGAGCGGATAAGACGAACGACCATGGCCGATGTTTGGTTTGATCGTTGTTTGAGATTAAAATTAAGTCGTGGTTCGTTTCGCGCTAACGAGGCCGTGGTCCTTAATTGGGATGAAATAGTCCGAAACACGATAAAAATCCTTACCCGATCTTTTAGCCTCCTTTCGTTGATCGTTATCGTTTGTCAGCGATTAATAATATCCAAGTTCAATCAGTCGTCGTTAGTAATTTCACAGTATTCGCCTTGAATGTCTTCGAGTGGACACGATGTAGATACGATGTGCCTACGGTGATGGAAGAAAAATCAAAACGAAGAGCACGGATGAACGAAATTTAGAAGATAAAATACGGAGGGAACGCGGCATATCTATTAATAAAGAACGCAAATGGAGATGGAAAAGGCGACTATAGGCAAAGATACATATTCCTTTTCTTATTAGGTGCTGGATCCGCGCGTGACAGATTGGCAGTGAAAATGACGGGTCAGCGTTTTCCGCCAGGTGTGAAAACGCAAAGAGAGAAGTTACCGGATTAAGCGGTTCGCTCCTCGTCCGACCGTAATAAGAGTCAGCATCTTTTTCTGGCCAATATTTCACGTCGTTACACACCATTTACTCGCAATTAAGATTCGGAAATTTCTGTAGGATGCAGTTTATCGAGAGCATACCGACTTTCCCATTTTCACCAACTCTGAACGTCTTATGTTTGCGGCCTGTCGACGCCTACCTATCGCACCCCCATTTTCGGCCTCGCTTATTATTCTGCTCGTTCTCTACGGATAATGTTTCCAACGTGCCGGCGAATTGCTGTCGGAATTTTACGTCTTACGATTCCACGTTTTTCGCTTTCGACGTCTCGCTTACGGTGACCGTTATTTTCAACGAGCAGCCATTTTTTTACAACTTTCGCAGTTATTGATTTATGCGTATACCTACACACTTTATTTATTTTATCACCGTTGCGGTTGTACGTGGATAAGCATCGCGAGAAAACATATAACAATTAACGAATTTGTAAAAAGTGAAACGTCATTGAAGCACGCAATCGATATCCTGTCAAACATTGATTTTTACACGGACGCTTTCACGTACACATATTACGTAAAAATGATAAAAAGTTAATTTTATTTTCGTTTAATTTAGTTCATTTACTTAGATTAACGGGATAAACTGTTTTATGCAAGCACTATGAGTAGCAATCGCGCGATTGAGGCAATATAACACGAATAAGATTAAACAAAGAGCGGAATAGCCAGGCAAAGTAACTTAATAGTAGAAACACAGTTGATAAAAGACCGTAAACGAATTAGCTTTTCGAACGTTTACTCTCAATAATAGGTACACTGTTAACTTCGTTACGAAGTTCGTACTACTTTTACGCTGTAGTGAAACAACGCATTAAAAGTAATAATCGCTTTACGTTAAAGTGGTAGATCTCGCTGGCGACGAAAATGATTTGCAAAGTTTAATCTACGTGTGGCGTATTTTGTTACTTGATAACAAACTTACAGAGGACCTCGAACGTTATTAAAATGATAGCTTTTCTATTTATCGTAAAAACGTTATAAGCTAATTCGTTTAACGCGAATGAAAATCCACGTTTGCACGCATGTTCGATAAAAGAACGTTTTATGTACCTTCCAATTTACGTTTGTCGCTTCGCTGCTTCTTGCCGTCCTGAGTCGATGATGTGGTTATGAAAATGCGTTCGTTACTCCTAAGTACTCACTGAAACGATTGAAAGTGTGGAGTCTCCTCAAAGCGGCAGTCGTAACTTCTGCCCGACGTATGCGCCGGCGAACTAAAGTTTTGCAACTCGTCGCATGCATTTGCAGGACTCGCGCACATTATCGAAAGTACATTTCGTTGATCGTCTCTAGGAATGTAGATCACGTTCTATCAACGTTACGATTGAATCGCAGGCAGCCAAGTTGCCACATTGAAACGCCTTCCAAGGGAAATTGTATGCATCCCGATGTTTTTCGAACCCTCTTTTTCGAAACGAGAGAAACACAATACGATCTTCCTCGAAGCTTCGAAATCTGTAGTGCGGCCATTTCAACGATCGAATCGCTTAGACGTTAAGTATCGGAGGGATTTTTGTAATCTCGAAGAAAACGTCGAAATCTTGTTAGAGAAGTATACGTAGTTTCTTCGATTGTTTTTCGATGTCTTTCAACGTATGGGAATTGGATGTTCAAGGTTACACGAAAGCTCGTAAATTTCTTACGAGATTGATCGTGTCTGGAAGTATTTATTAGCTAACGAATAAATTGGAAATCATTCGTAACTCGATATTGCTGCTGATGCGGTGACATATGTACGTTTCAACGTGCGCGTAACAGGTTCTTCTTTTATCTTTCCGTTCGAATACGATTCCTCTTGCAGACAGTTATAAATTAACAGTCGTGCCAGACGGCAATTGTCGACCAACCAAACTTACGCCTCTCTGATCGCATCAAGTAGTATATATGTGTCTGTATATATATGTACGTGTACCTACATATTTCTTCTGGTTACAGAAACGGTGATATATAATCGTATCGATCGATGTTGGCAGGATCGTCTGTGTTAGTTTATGCCGTTGTTTGCGCGTCGAGTATCCCTTGTAATTTGATTAAATCCTCTGGATTGTCTACAACCGTTTAACAAGGGAAGGGCAAACATCGTGATGGAAAATATGATTGTGTCGGTTATCGGTTTAACGCGACTAATCCTTTTCGATTTGGTTGATCGTCATTCTTGATGAAGACGACACCTCTTTAAACGATACCTGAAATCGTGTAACAATTGATCAATGAATATTTAATGAATTTTTGTTGTCGCTACACTTATTTCCCATGGTTACTTACGACGAAATTGTCATACTACAGCAAAGGAAAAGTGGTCCGTTTCAGTCATTTGTTAACAAACCGCTTTTCGATGAATCTTTCGAACAACCTCTTTCGAGCATAAAGACAGGAGTTTAAAAAAAAATGAAGAAAGGAATAGAGAAACGAATCCTAAACGACTCGTTTAAAGTACGCCTTTTGGTCCGAATAGTCGTTCCAAAGGTGAATTTCTTTGGTTACTCTACGAATGAAGAATGCGGGTGAATAACGAAGTTGTTCCACCGATGAAATGTACCGAAAGGTCCCGTATTGGAAATCCTGATAAAAGGAGAAACCGAAAGGGCTAGATGTGGCATTGGCAAAGGAAATGAAAATCGCAAATGATCTTTCCGTCTTGAGTGTTTTTCGTAAACCGATTGATACGAGTACGCGATACAATATTGTTCGATGCTTAGATCGTGAAGTCATAAAACTGCTCGATCCTCTTTTCATATTTTCGTACGAAGGTAGTTTCTCGTTGGCGAAGAGAAAACCAACGTTGGAGGCGTAAAGTTTTTCGGTCGAGCGAAGAAACTGTGAATTGGACGCGAGAGAGCGAACTTAGCTAACGAACGAAAAGATCCAAGTATACATGGGTTGATCGTGAAACTTTCTGCGGGTTTGTGAAACGTGAAATTCCACTGGGATCGTGCGTTTTCTTAAGTTTCCAAGGAATACACACGCTGCAAACTTGTAAAAGTATTTGCGTCGATATTGTGCGTACGGCAACGATACGAAATATTACCATAGATACGATGCCAGGAACGAACGTTAATCGTGATAAATTATGTGTCACAAGTGTCTCGGAACAGTTCATCGAGATATACCGCTAACTCCAGTTTTGTCTATGAAAAACTAGTCTCTCGTGGGAGACGATGCATCTTCGCGGCATAAGAACGTCCCTTGAGAACCGATGCAATTCAAGGATTAAACGTATATGTACGAATGTTGACTGTAGATGGATGACGGTGGAAGATGATCGCGTTGGAAGACGACACATGTTGCATAATGGCGTTTTTTACGATGAAAATGGTTACACGTATATACACAGATAGATAATCGTAATCGCTATGCGGAGACTATTTATTCGAAGAGTTTCTCGTGTTTCCATTCTTCGCAGTTAGCTCTCGTTTTCGATATTAAATTACCTTTGCTTCAACTCCGTGTCAACTGCTTTATCAAATTATTACCAACGTATCGGACTTCTCAACTTTTCGCTTGATTCTTTTTCTAAGAATCCTGTAAATATCGTGATACTCGATGCTTTTTCTATATCTGACGATCGTTGAGTCTCTTTGATTGATTTTTTCCTTTTCTATTGTATTGTTGGCTCGTTCGCAAGTTTTTCATCTTTCCTTCTGTGTTTCCGTTTCTCGAGATTTCTATGGTGTTTTCTATCGGGATTTCATCGCGATTTGTACGCAAGAGAAGAATCGCCTCGCGCCCTTAGCAAATGCCAGCTTAGCAATTTCGGAAATGCTTCCTCGCGCGAACCTCTTGGCTGACTTGCATCTACCACGCGTACTTACAAACGTGTCACGTAGAGAAGGGTAGGCGAAGCTGGAGATTTCGCGTTTCCTACGTTCGAGTCGAAAATTTTGAGAAAAAAGGTCCCCCAGACATGGCTCGCCAGGTAGAAGAATCATAAAAGTAGTTTTGAAATTACAATCATTTGATTGATGGAACTGGGACTGTGCGTCGTGTATTGCTCTAATATGCGGTGGTATACTGAGTGCGCATATTGCGCGGATAAATTCTGCACCATCGCCACATACGTGAAACCTATGAATGACCTACGTATAGACGTATTGCATGTCAATTAGCGATACAGTTGGTGAATTATCATTGTTATTGTTAGCTTATTTGCGCTAGTTAACGATAACAATTATATTTGCTTAAGTTGCGTAAAATAGTCGGCAATGACAAGGCTCGTCGCGTTTCTATTAGCATAAAATGTGATTCTAATCCCGAGATCTCCTTTGACCGTTGCGTTCGAGCCTCATCCTCTCATGGTTCGCGCTCGGCTGTTTACGCCCAAGTTCCCTGCAAAGCAAATCCCGTACCCTTTGTTGTGGAAATTAATTTTTTGTTAGCCGATCGATAGAGCTTCTCTCTGCGGCGAGTTGCTAATTGGACAGTTGTTCGATGGGAACGTTGAATGTTGAAGCGGACTCGAACAATCTGTCAATACCTGCGATGCTTCCTATCGATTCTATTCTTATATCTTTTAATCTTTTATTCTGTTAAGTTTTTCTTTCTTTAACAGAATTTTCGTATAACACTTTTCAGGAAATAGAATATCTCGAATAAAACATTTTAACAAGCGTAAAGTTAAGTATCCGTTGACCGATTTGCCTTATTTGTTTCTTCGCACGTACTGACCCTGCGGAATTGCAAATGATATCTATCGTGTAATTTGTGTACGATTTCGAAGAGAGGCAGGATCAAGGTAAAAGTATATTTCACGTAGCTGTAATTACAGTTTCGAGCTCTTACGTTTTCAGGTTTCTATTAATTCCATAGGTATTTCTTTCACGTGCCAGATTTCTTGATCTCGGATATCGGAAACTTATAACTTTTCTTGATATCGGAAGGGAGACAATGAAGTATACTTTTTTTTATACGCAATATTAAGCTTATATATCGGTTAGAGCAGAAGCGAACGTAGAAGAGCGAGGGTCGAAAGAGAAAGATTGTCTGGCCGGAAGCATTGGAACCAGTGGTACAATAAATTCAAATCGATAATCGGAAGACCGGCACGGCGAATGGTGCGAAATAAGCGTATCGTAAAATTACGAGTTGTCCGGTTGTGGGGTGACTAGATTCATATTACACAGCAGCAAGAGCCAGCACCGGCTTTCATCGCGCAGTAGCAATAAAATGGAGTCGCGTTCTAATATTTCTCTGACGCCGTTGTCGGCGTAGCGACGTTTTTCTTCGCAAAATTTATATCCGCGGGTTCCAAGCGGTTCTGCACGACCACGACAAAACGAACTTACGAAAACTCGTCACAAAGAAGAGCTAGCGAAAAAATCGGAACAATGGCTGGTCAAACAGGATAGGCGGAGTCGGAGTTGGAAAACGTTAAGCGGTGAGAAGTGGAAAAGAAGAATAAAGGAAAGAAACAGTCCGCGTTAATGATGCTTTTTATGGCGACAAACGAGCGTGGACGATAAATGCTGAAAGGTAGAGGATACCACGCCGGAACGTGTGACGGTTGGTCGAGGAGTTAGAAATAGGAAAGTCGGACGATGAATAATCAGTTTTCCTGATGAACTGACTCGTGAAATAGATATTTTTAATCTTGTATTTTTCTTTCTCCGAAAGTTGATGTATCAAGTTCATTAGATCTTTTGCTGCCATCGGGCCTATCCGTCGACCTCGTTTGTTTTATACGTTACCTACATATTAAATAGGCCGTGGAATTTTTCGCGCATACTATGCGTATTTGGGGCTGACAGCAGAAGGTGAAACACCACGCGGAAATTTAACGAAATCACGAGTAATTCGTTTATATCTTCGAATGGTCGTCACATTTCTTAACATTAAACGTTCAGTGTTTTAACGACTTATTTCCCCTTTTGATTTTCGCTTCTGATTCTTACGCGTTGAAACGACGATTAGCGAGATATATCCTACATCAACGAAACGCATTCGCTTTCCACGGATTTCTATTTCTTTTTTGCAATTACGTATATGGGAAAGATTTGTCTCTTCTCACGCGTTCCACGTGCATCGTTTCCTCCTATTACTTTCATAGCGTTAAATCGTTATTGAAGTTAAAATGTTCAAAGGGAAAAACGAGTTGCTGACAAATTGGATCGAATTACGCAGGCGCGATTTTTCGAAGCGCGTGTTCTCGTAATGAGAAGTTGCGGTCGAAAGCGGAATCGCGCAACGTTGACTGATTGTACGAAGGATATATGAGAACTGTGCTTTGCCACTAACACGAATCATCCAGTTATACGATTCCTCGCCGTTTCCTCGGTCGAACTCTTCCCTTCTTTTCTCCTTCTTTCCTTCTTGTTTCCTCCTTCTTTATTCCGTGTGTCTAGCTTTGTCAGGTCGGTTGTTTCGCAACTAGAAAATTCCTAAGGACGTAGCTGCTGGATCACGCGCGCTCCACAGACGTTCTTCGTTGGCATCGTGAGAAACAGATTCCATTCCGATTCATGCAAATCGTCGCACGTGCTTCGCAACGACGTAACGACTTGTAAATTTAGCATGCACCCCAATACGAAGCTTTTCACCTCACCTTAAGGTCCCTCCTCTGACTTTTATTCAGAAAACGTTTGCGCTTTATGCATCGTTAATGTCGCGCAGTTTCTTATCCATCCATGGGGAATTCTTTGTTATTTCCGTGTATCTTGTTTTCGTGTATATATACCCACTTTTCACCATGTATTTTCGTATTATTCTTGGTCGCTATTCACGCTCATCCTTCTCTCGGAGTCGTTTATCGTAAAAAGACGAGAGGCACGACGAAATCTGGTAGCTCGGTTTTTGTTCCATCTTCCTGTGTTGCTCTCAGGATGAATCGCTACCGTAAAAGTTACTCTATATTGTATATATATTCTTCTTTCGTACCGGTTCTTTCGTCAGGCGCGAAACAATATATTTGATAACGTTGATACAGATCCTGTCGAATGGATCCGACACTAGCGGTGTGTATCCACTGAACTCGATTCGACGCCTTTCTCAAAGCCACAGTCTCTCTTTCGATTCTCTGGCCATCGCGTCAGATTTCACTCGTTTATTCCTTGAATAGTTCGTTTTCTTTTCTTCGTTCTTCCATTTCTACTCTACCCGTCTTCTTCTCTCTCTTCCGTCGAGCATTGTAGAGCCTTTTACCCACTCTTGTCGCAACGATAACAGATACATACATAGCAGGTAAAAATTCGTGCTCCACACAAGCCCTTCTCTTGCATCCTTGGCCGTGCCTTTGCCAGTTGTCGGCGAGATTACCCTATTCTGGAAAGAACGTCGCGTTGCGCCGTTCCGAGGAAGAATCGCTTCGTTACGTTCAACCCGACCGTTTTCAGACATTTGCGGACGCAACTTTCGTCAACGACAGTCACCTTGTAGGAAAATATTTTTCTCATCGGGTATAATTTTGGCATCGTATAAATTTTGCCTAAAATATCGATTTGGTAAGCGTATCGATCTTAACGCGGTGTCTGTTGGCATACGTTATCGAAGTTAGATAGCGAGTAGATCGGAGTATGATCGTGAAAACATGAAATAAAGATCCCACATCAGAACTGGATAGGTCGGGTCGACGGGGTAGGACTGTATTTGAGAGCGAAGCATATTTTCAACGTTGACTTTTATTCGGTTCACGTACCGACTTACTCTATCTTCAACATCAACGAATCTTCCTTCT
Source organism: Bombus terrestris (assembly GCF_910591885.1). Taxonomy (NCBI): domain Eukaryota; kingdom Metazoa; phylum Arthropoda; class Insecta; order Hymenoptera; family Apidae; genus Bombus; species Bombus terrestris. Next base: position 14,984,322 of record NC_063277.1, on the reverse strand, counting down.
TCCTCCCTGGACGGATTCTGCGATCAATATTTTCTTCTTTGTCTAAACTGCGTCCTCATTTTTCTTGCGAACCATCTAGTCTCAAACGAACCCACGTTTTCGCTGTTAATCCTTCTCCCTTTTCGTCTTTTAGCTCCTTTTTAACTCTCTTGCTAGCTCGAATTGTCGTCAGAATTTTTAACTGGCTTATTCTTTCTTCTCTTGTATTTCCTTCGCTATCAACTGCCGAGTCGTTCGGTCTTCTTATTACGAGCTAGACGGTCATTTGACATCATTTGACAGGCTGTTACCGCTGATTCTTTGTAGCAACCATCGATTTCGTCAGATTGCACGGTTTCGTAGAAAGACGGTACTGTTGATTGGAGACATAGACTGTTGATCCACGTACATATATATGTCGGATTAGCGTTAGATTTAGGGGCGTGTAACGAATCTTCATTCGGACTAGCCATCGTTGTTGTATGACAGAGATTATATTTACTGGTATAAATATGATTTTTACAGAGTTTGACAAATAATCGTGGTGATTAGACACTGAGAGATGTTAATGGCAATGTTCTTAGGTTCGATAACGAATCCACGGTCAACGGGGTAACTCTTTGTTAAACGTAGCATATATTTTGAAGCACAAAGTAACGTTTGCTGTGACGCTCGGTATAATACTGAACGTAAAGACGATGTGAAAACTCTCCAAGATGATCGCAAGAATAAAAGACTGATGGAAACGTTCCTCTCTTTACGATCGCGTTTGTTCGTTGCATTTTGGTCGGGGATACCAAGAAAATTCTAGCCGCCGTTGCTAGGCAGACCCGCTTAGCGGCGACATTGCTCCTGCCCGGGGTTTGATTGTTAATACAACGTGTGTCTCATAATATTGGCACTTCTCTGTTAGGTAAAAACGCCCATCCCGTGACCGTGGCTATGTTCAGCGACCAGTTGCGCCACTGTCACAAATCTCGGGCAAACATAATCGGATTGAATCATAACAACTACTTCTAAGTGTCATTATTTAAGTACAACTATAATAAATAGTCTAGATTAAAGCATTGGGGATCTTTCCAAAAATTCCAGAAGAAAGGCCCCTTTCATCTCCGACATATATAGTGTATGTATGTATTCGTCGACTTTCTAATCATACTCGCGATTTTTCTGCGTTAGAGAAAAGGGTAGTTTTATCGCTACGAGACACCTGTATTCTTGGTAAGATGAACAACATGTTAGAGGAGCGAATAATCTTGTAAAGCTTTGCTCGTTGCAAAGGCGCGGGTGTTTACGATACAAGAACCGTCGAGTCGTCGAGCAATCGTTGCATCTCGTGTAAATAGAATTTCACGGTTACATGACTCGACTGCGCAGGACCGCTAACCTACCATTCGATTGACGGTGCAGTACAAACGAACGTTAGCCTACGACAGGTCGAAGAAATCGTTGCTTGTCTGCTGAGAGAAATACTTTCTCAGAAGTTTTTAATTACGGGGAAGTCCTCGCGGATCGCCGTTACGGCATTTCGTCCCTGAGCTGAAAATTCAACCGGTTTACAAATTCTCTACTTTCTCCTCTTCCTCTGCTCCTTGGTCTTAATAACTTTTATAAGTTTCATCGTTCATCGTTCTCTGTACCGCTCGATTATTAATCTCGTTTGAATTTCCTACCTCCTTCTGGCAATATTCGAGGGTCGATTACCGCTACCAGTGGTACAAAGTTTCCGTTGAAATAAAAACTGTCGTTTACCACTGCGCCATCGTGTCTTAAATTTACTAAGTAGGCGATCAAAAGTTTTTATCAAAAAAAATGCAATATCCTGTCGAGGGTTAAACGCCACATTAACGGAGCTATAAGGAAACACGGCCGTGGTAACGCGATACGTAGAAAGCCACGAATAAAGTTGCAAAGTATGATTTCGTAGTTTCGTCTGCGTTCCTCTGTTTCAGATTTTCTGGAAACAGATTTCAGGTTTGCCTTCGCTCTGGTTGCTGCGTCAGATTACGCTTGAATCTAAATTGTAGCTGAACAGCGAGAAATCCTTGATGCAAAGGAGCGGCTACACTCGCTACAGTCTCGTTGCATGCATTTATATGTAGTATAAGTGAATATATATCGGAATAGAAGTTGGTAGCCGTTAATATTAACCGGGAACGTCGATAGTCTATAAATTTGGTCGCACAAAACAGCAAGCGTGATGCAAAAGAACGGTCGCTGATGAAAGCGAGAACCGAAAAAAGAAACTGGAAACTGATACCAAGCACGTCATAAAAAGGAGCTCGCGTTTCCTCGGCTAATTAATGCCCGATGACGTACAACCTTGATAAATTGCCATCCTGATTCATTTCCTCTTTCTTTCTCTTACCACGTTGTCCGTCGTCGAAAATGTAAGGCAAACGAAACGCTTGTTCATTTTTCGTCGAAATAGTTAACACGCTGCTGCAACGTTATTTTATATCGAAGTAACTTCATCAATTATACGAATAATTTCATTCGTAGTCTATCTATATTGCAGTTTAGAGTTTGTCAAAAGCAATCTTGTACAAAAAAAAAAAAAAGGAGAAAAAAGAAACAATATCTGGATGGGGATAACGCAAGCTTTTCATTCATTGTATCAACGTTTTTGGAGCTTGAACAATCGTCAGTTTTGCAACAAAACTGACGATTGGGAATGACTGACGCGAGATAACGAACCGAGCAAGGCTAGTCGGCCAGATATCGCGAACTTTTATTAAACTATTTGTTGAACAACAAAAGCATTGTTAGGTGTTATTGTGAATATGTACAATGCACAGGCGACCACCTTTCGCAAGTATAGAAAAAGAAAAGTAACAGGGATAGTACGGTGTGTTCGTTTGAATTTTATCGTTTGAAATTTTCAACGCGCATAAACTCGTAAGATAAACTTTGCGATTTTACTTTCTGTTTCTCTTCCTCTCTGATGCGTTATCGTTCCCTTTGGCTAAAAATACTCGCTGCGAAAAAGAAAGGCTCGGCTCGGGGTTGAATCGTCGATGAACGCGAAATGAAATTGAATTGGCATGAGTGTAAATCAAGCAATCGCGCTAACAAGTCAAACGCAGTAGTACGAGTAAATGGAAAGGCAGACAGCTAGCTGCAGGAAGGAACATTCTGAAGATACGGGACGGTGGTGGTTGGGGCGAAGGATTCTACGATTTAGTCGTGGAAAGGTTCGGTCTCTTGGACGGTTTACAAGCCGTTTCCGTATATCGAGGTCGATCCAATTAGAATTTATGCAGCCAGGTCAGCCGAAAGTGGTCGATGCATATGCATCGAATGTAACGCGTTTGCTTAGATTCCGAGGATCATGCTAGGACCTTCCGACGCCGCAGTTCGTAGACCCTCCCGTGATAACGGAACAATTTCGACCTAGCTCGAATCTTAGTAATTTCTCTTGTGTTGCCCGAATGTGTTCTCTTTGTCTTCGCATCAGCCCATCATAGTCGTAATGAATGCTGATTAATTGATTCTCGTCCAATTTCTCCGTCGTCCCATCGATTGATCGGAGTGGATCAAACAGTTCCGAAATCGAGCAACGAAGTGGGCAACGATTTCACGAACATAGACGTATGTACGTAACGTTGTTCCGGAATCGATGGGGCTAACGTTCCGGTAGGTTTATCGTTACGCAGTCGAGTCGTGAACTGTTGCAGCAAAATTTTTACTACGCGTACTTACGTCTCTCGGATGAAATGCATTTAGAAATTTCATTGCCTGTTTCAATTTTATCACTGCGTAAACGACAGTCTCTCTCTCTCCCTTCGTTAAAACTCGTATCCACAGATCAGCGTGTTACGTCGAAATATCAACATTAAAATATGTAACACGTTCGTGTAAAGTAGCCGCGACGTGGTTGCTCGAGATTTTTCATGAAATCGAATTGATCGTTTGTTGTCCGATCGGGTTTGATATTCCAATAATACGAAAATAACTGCGGACGTGCGGATAGAAATCCGTTACGACACATCGATACGAACAAACACAGCATCGTTATTTATGTAAATACGATAATTGCGTGGAACAGTCGAGAGAAATGGGGTGGTACACGTTTCTCGTATATGCTTCTTATTGCAATTTTCCCAATGTTGTCCCAAAGATTAACGAGACCGTTTGTTCGGACGGTAAAATAATTTTGTGCCAACAATCGCAAAGAAGTTCGCAAGCAGAATTCAGAGACTAGGCGAATGAGACGAAGTGTGTCAGTATGTTGTTTATTCTGGAAATCGTATCTAATCTCGTTCGTCGAACGTTTGTAACTCCAAAAGCAAAATGTTTAAACGCGGAGGCAGTGAGCTGTCGAAGAGAGAGATAGATAGAGGGAGAGAGAAAGAGAAGAGGAAATAGGTGGAAACAAGAGGAAAGAAACATTTGTATTAATTACAGAATTGATTTAATATATTCTTCTGCGTGTTCTTTAAAAGACGAATAAAACGGAAAGATAAGGAAAGTTAGAAAGGCTCGGTGTGCGGTTAGTTTTCGACGGTGCTTCGGCGAAGAGGGAGAATCAAGACTCCGGCGCTACTTCCGACTCGTGAAGCCCCTCAGGAAATTGTTCCTATCCCTTGATCTCCTAAGAGTTTATCCTATCGTCTCTTCCTGTAAAGCTAGAACGGTCGTCGTTCGATCATTTTCGCTCGTCCATCTCATGGTAGCGGTTTATCGATTTCTCTCGCGGTTTACTATGCTTTCCCTTCCGGCAAGCTTATGGTAATTTTCAGCGTGTTAGCGGCATCGTTGCGCTGGCGAGACACCGTTGGAAAAAAACATTGGCTTTTTCATCGATGCTCGAAGGAATAAATTTTCTTCCTTTTCTTCTTCATTTACGAAACTGTAACGGTTGGTGGCGCGACAACAATGCGTTCGAAAGCAAACAGAGAAAATAATGAAAGATCGTTCACGGTTCGTGTACTTCCTATAATAACCGTGACAAAAAATTGAGAAAAATTGCAAACTCGGCTTATCGTTTCTTTTACGTGTTGTACAGGTAGAATAGACACGGCCTTCGCACACTGGAATATTGTATCGCGAAGCATTTATTTCGCACCAATGGATCATAAATCACAGGCCACGAGTGTGCAGTCCTTTTGTGTCGCTACCGGTTAGCCCGAACACCGGGAAAAGCCCTTTGTCCCTTAGCAATGACCTTCGCAACCCCGTGTACACGATATTTTCTGAACGATTCGATCGATCTATCGCTCTCGAGTTGGTCGTCGTTTCAATACTCCCGATAAATGTGCAAGTGGTCGAACGGTACTTGTGACGCGACAATCTGCGACTCTATCTCGCGTTCGCCTAACCAACCGAAACTCGATCGTTCAGTTATCGTGAACTTTTGAAGGGAAAAGACTTGGTCGAGGTCGTATCGTGATTCTCGCGGCGCATCGGTTTATCAACAATACGAACCTGTTTTCAGAGTTTCCCTAAACGAGTAAACGAAACACTGGTTTGTTTAATGCGAAATCACGAGATACACCGAACTACGAAAGAACAGCTGCGTTTTGCCAATATTTGTTTATTTGTAGAATAATAAAACCGTTGTTGCAGGCGCGCGCGATTCATAATAGTACGGGGTTCGTTTCGCCTCGCAGCAGGATAACGGGAACGCATTGATGTTAATTAGAGCCGAAAGAAATGCAATGTTAACGACGATAGTGACACGGTTTCGAGGTCGCTGGAAATCAAATGAAAACGAGGTAAATGAAAATGTAAAGCCGGATCCATACGTTGTATCGCGCGGTCATCAACCACGCGTAATCGTTAGAAATATTAAAGTGCTCTGATAGCGCAATTTGTACAGAAATTTATATCACATTAATCGTTATTTCAGAACGAGAGCAAACGAAACGTTCGTTTAATCGCTTAATAGACCTTGGTTGCTACATTTTACAATTTGCTCTCGTCGAAATTAACGCTGTTCGCTAATGGTCATATTATATTCACGATCAGCAGGAAACATGCTGTTCAAAGAATCCACCTGTGTTGTGGATTTCATATAAAGCTGTAACATCGGTTCGTAAATTCGAATTCGTGCAAACGCGTAGTATCTTTGCCGTATCGACGATCATTTTCGATTGTCTATTTTTATACCTTTTCAATTAATTCGGCACTTGCCCCGATCTTTGTACCTCGTTGAGCGAACACGTATCTGTCTTGTTTACGAGAAACTTGTGGCAAAGTATTCTCTCGACACGGTCTACGAATGTTACCGATTAATTACGAGCCTTCTAATTGGAGGACCCGAAACGCTGAAACGCGATAACGTTAAGTTGCGTGAGATTCTTGGCTACGAGTTTGCCGGAAAGTGTTACGAGCTTCCGACTAATGTGTGTCGACCTGCGCTGATCAATTATCCGCGGCACCACCAATTTCACGTGTTATTCCGGGATTTTCCGTCGGTGTTGGAATTAATTGCTATCGTCAAATTACGGAAAGCCGACGAACAGAAGAGACGATCAAGGATGCTATTGTATCAGAGACGTTTTGGTCAGTACTTGTCGACGCTTTAAGTGGCAGCTACTTTCGTGGTAGCAGCTAGAATTTCGTTCCTCTTGAAAGCGTCAAGAGTGACGTGATAAAATTCGTGCCCGATAACCGCTCTTTCGTTCCATGAACGCTTTTACGACCCCCTTATCGCACCGCCCTGCAACTTACGGCGATTCTTATAGCACCTCGAACAAGCACCTCTGTCTGATCACGTTTAATGCCTTCCCTTGATTTACACTATGATTCGCGGTCAATGTGCACGGTCCAACTCTTTACTCGCTAAATTTTTCCACATTTTAAGAACCAACAGAAGATCGGTAAAAGTTCTTTACACGAATTTCCTATTTTCTCTACCTGCATTAAATTAAACTAAATTACTTATTTTATTTATTATTCGTAATCCTCTTGCTAAGCTTCTCTGTAGCTTAAGGTTGACTTGTGGTTGCCTCTTGCGATCAGTACTTAATCTACTTATTATGTAAACTCTTTTTTGGTTATTCTAAATTCAATTAAAATAGTTTTTCGTGACTCGAATAGTTTTAAAACGTGCGATTACTCGTTGGAATAGTTTCTAACTCATATCGCTTAATGAATATTCATTACGTCAAATATCAAGAAAATTAAACGTATCGATATACGTGAACGTGTACGTGCACGTGTACGTATTACCTTAATAAAACGGATGCACGTAACGGCTGTAATTATTCGGGATAATCGGCTCGTCTCATTTCCGAATACACGGAGTGGCCACACCGACACGCAGATTACAGGTAATCGGGAATGTTGCTGTTTGCCAACTCGGCCACTCATGACGGGGAATTATATCGTAATCTCTCGTCGAATAATATAACGATCTTGCGGGAAATCCTCGAGAATTGCGGATTCAAGAAAAATTACACTGCATTCGTTCTTGCAGGTAACGATTTACCGCGGCCGAGATACTATCCGATCGATGTTTGAAACCGTACCAAATCTTACACGAGGGAAATTCGGTATATTTTTATCGACGTCGGTCGACAAACTATCGGATCACTCGGAATAAATGAATAATTTGTAATGTAGCTTGCTAGAAGTAACACCGCGAAATAGAATCCTTATTTTGTCGATGACGTAGACATTATCCATGTAATTGTGATTATCCGTCAAACAGAAGAATATATTATTACAAAATTTCTTTTCTACGATATTTATAATGATTGTAAATCATTTAAATAGGTATCAGTTTCTTAGGTGTAATGGTTCTTCTGGCAGCACTCGTAGAAACTATTTCTTTTTGTTTTTAAATTAATTGAACGCTAAATCGTAGATATGAATAATGGTCGAGTTATATATAATGAGACTGACCACGTCTATGTGTACGTGTAGTATATATTTTGCTAGTATAACGTTCCATGGTGGTTGAGGTAACCAGTCAATGTAACCGGGCAACTTGATCGGGTAATGGTTCGCCGCATGGATTGTATAAGGTTGTTGACCGGACATCCAGATTTACGACACTCTTCTAGCAACGCGGACTGCTCGATTATTAATTGCATCGCGCATCACGTATGATGACGCGTAACATGAGAGGTATCGGTGCATGTTCCGTTAGAGGCACGAGCGTCAAATCAAATTTGTCGGCAGTCGCGACCGAACGTGCCAACACAATCTTTGAAATTGCGTCAACCCTTTGTCACTAGACCGCACGAACGTTTCATCGTCTAGTAATTATTTTGCCGCATTTTTCTCCCGTTGTTTCCTCATCAATGGAAAATAACGCGAGAGGTTTTCTTACGCTCTGTTTGTTCGGTGTAAAACACCGGCCATGGTAATCGAATGACTATCGGAATACTCTTCGCACCATGTCATTTCAAATTACCAGTGGTCTAGTGCTATTTAGGTACAAAATAGAGTGCGATACGTTTGTACCTTGTTTTGATCGTTCGCAACAAGTCGCAATTGCCGAAGAATCGTCGATAAATCCGATAAATTCTAACGAGAGTTTTACTGCACTGAATTTGCATAGCGTTTCCCAGCGGACTCATTAATGCGTAATACCGTTTCCTCTTCGACATTCGAGTAAGTGAAAACGGCAGACAAAGACTGTCCTGTGAGATTTCATTTCCAATTTTATTTAAAGAAACAAAAGCGATTCGAAGAGAAGTTGATGAAATATGAAAACGAAGCGGAAATGAAACGATAGCGTAAAAGAAAATATGTACTTTCCGCGAGAGAAGCGACAGAATCGCGTATTTCACGTCCAAGAACATCGGGTTTCGAATGTTTTCCTTTTCTTCTTCGTCGCGTTAATTCCACTTTATTTTAGAGATGGGTTATACGATCTTTTATTTCTCGGTACGTAAATCAGACGACAAGCGTACTGCGATTTGCACGGAGAGAAAGGCTAAGGGAGAAAATCGGTAGATAGATAAGGAAGAAGTAGGTAGGTATGTGTCAAGCATAGTGGCGGAAAAGCGCGGGAGAAAGAGGGAAATAGGAGAGAACAGAAAAGGAGATTTGCATATCTCGCGGACGGAATAATCGATGCCACTTAACGTGCCTTCTCTAGAGTCGAGAGAGCCGAGAGTGTGTGGGTAGCGTTGAACAGAGAGGCGGAAGAATCGGCCAGAGTTCGACTCGCAGACAACACAGTAGGGGTGTTGGTTGCGAGACAACGATGGAAGGATACTCGTTTCGAGCCGGTCTGCTCGCTTCGATAGCTTGATTTAGCGCAGACACCGATTCGATTATCTTCGTACGAGCATTTTGCGCGTCGCTCTTGCGTACGTGTGTGCTATATCGGCAAAAATTGTTTGCCAAGCTCCGATCGATTTTATGGTCAAACCTGCGACACGTAGACCCGACGCGTCGCGTCCCGCCACATTGTTTCGCTTCGCGACCCAATAAACTTCGTACTCTCGAACCCGTCGCGACGTTTACCACTTACAATCGCAGATTTATTCTTCTTGCTAAACGTTTCTAGTTGCAAAAAGCTCTACGTTAAACGTGTGGATACTTCGTTCGAGCAAAGAGTAGAGGAAACACGAGCGTGTTGCCCGGGTTGGCGTCGTATCCGACGAATACGCGACTGCGATCCTGTCGCATGATTTTAATTTTCGAAAAAATATCGCTTAGACGTGCTGTTGCTGCTTGATGGAACAACTTGCTCGGTTACGTCGACGCTATCTTTGCTCCTTGCTTTTTTATTCTTTCCCAGCTTTCGTTTCGCTACATGCCTCGTATTTGTCAATGTTTTTGCCGTTTGCTTTGGATCCTCCGCGATCTTCCTCCCACGCAAACTGTTTTATTTTCCTTCTATAATTCTCAATCCTTCTATCTTTCTACCTTTCGGGTTAGTTTTCCCTTTAGAACGAAAGCTACGATAGATAAAGCGATAAGCAAAACGTGCACGTATATAGGTTATTATTTGCGCATGGCTGAAATCTTTATTTTTGTCGTCATTTTATTTTCACAGTTTACGCCGCGTTGCTTCTCGCGCCAAATCGAATGTTATCCATCGACGTTTGAATGAAAAGTCGGGAGCTTGGCTTCCAGCCCGTGGCAATTTTAAGAGATTTTATGATTTTACATTCTGTACGATCTATTACGCAAGAATGGTAAAAATACGCATTAATCACGAAGAAAGTGTTGCTCATTGTCAATTTAAAGCGATTCGCACTCGTTCGACTGCTACATGCACATAATATTACAAATTACGTCGCAACGTTAATCGAATAACGCGATAAATTATTTAATAATGCGTAATCAGATTTCATTTGTAACGTAGTGAGAGAACGGTGATAGCAATGGCGTGGGTGTACCAGCGAAATTTGTTTTCATCGTAATTACGCGACAGATTTAATCTAACTACGGGATTAATCTTCTTTTTGAACGGCATGAAAATGCAACAGGCGTTTCGTAGCACCGTAGCAAATAATTCGATGAAATTAATTTCACGTATTTCAATGGAAATTTGTTATTACTCTGTATGCTTTATCGGAATACGGATAGTTGCGCTTCCCTGTATTTTTGTATGACTAATCATTATCGTCCATTCGTATCGTGCTTCGCCATTGTGTATCTTTAGTCGACACCGAATATTGGTGGGGGAGAGGGATGACGGACAATTTTGAATTATAAAGATACTTATATTTATTCATTTATAGAGACGCGACTTCCGATTCGAACCCTTTTCAGTAAAATTGTTCGCTTGTCCGTGATTCGTTTAACGGAGAATAATTGAAACGTAAAAAAAGAACATACCGTGCATTTTAATTTAAAACCGTCAAGACGCGCAATCGGTTTCTTTGTCGATATTGAATTTCAAACATAAAAATCTGTCGCCCGTTCTAGGTTATTTTACGACGGGAATGGAAAAGGTTTGTTGACGGGAGAACATGATCGATGGGAGTGCCTGCGTGTCCTTCGATAAACTTTATGTCATTTACCTGAAAATTGAGCCACTTCACGGTACAAAGTGATAACATCTTATGGATAAAAACAATTTGAATATTGCAATGCATGTAAATAGTAAATTTAACCGCAATCGAGCGACCCGTTTGTCTTATCTGTGCGAGACGTTTATTTCGAGAGTGTTACAGAAAGAAATTTAGTATCGTTGAATTTGGTCATTCGTTTTCAGCATTAAAGAAAACTTGTTCGCCGGTGGATCGGTCTAGTTTCGTGTCCGTTATTGATTTTTGCAAATCCATAGTCGTTCTTGGTTACAGCGGATGATCGCAAATACGATCGCAATAGCCGAGGATTTTACGAATCAACCGGAGAGATTGAGATCGAAACTAGGGTAATAAGAAATCTATAGGATTAACTCGGGGCGGTGTCTGTGCAGTAAAGGCACTCGCTGAACGTAACATAAAATTTAACGATCGAACGGACGGACCGATGGGATATTTTCCTTTACCTCGAGACTAATATGTACGGAACGAGGTTGATTCTTGTGACCGAGAGAAATCTCTTCTTACGATAGCATTCGTAAGAAGATGTAAAGAAGGATTTCGAAGAGTTAATACTTCAAAAGACATTTGCTTACGGAGAATACCGAATGATACGAAATTACGCGAGCTTCGTGTTTTGTAGAAAAAAGGAGTAAGAGTTTCGTAGGTACGTTTATACGAGCACATAGACAGTGGACAGGTCTTTTCGTTTTCCGATAACTTTTCGATCGTTTGCCGCGTCATGAGAATCGTAAAAATGTTAAACTTGGAGAAAAAATATAAAATGTAACATAAACATGTAAACGGACGATAAAATAAAGATGAAAAAGCCGTGTCAAGTATCGTTTGTGGACATTCGTTTCTCTAATGACTCGCGTAACCAATTTCTGTTCTTGTATCACCGGTATGTTTGTTGGAGACGATCGCTGGAACAACGCCGCTTGCGTTATCGTTTTCTCGTATCCGTCGATTCGATTTGCTTGGCGACATTGTTGTATCTTCGATATAAAATCCTCTCAAGGACCCGGATTTCTTACCCTGGCTGACTGCCTATTTTTATCCGAATCTCTTCCACGATCCTATATATTTTTCTTCTAAAATCCTTTGGGACTGCGGAAAAGTAGTAGTCCACCCCTTCCCCTTTCCTTAACATTCCCCCTTTTCCTTACGTCTGTTTCTGGGAATCGCGATTTTCTCGTCTCATAGCAGCAACGTAAATAAGTACAAGAGATTTTCAAGCAAGTTTCGTTACTGGTAACTTTGGCGTTCATTTTATCGGATACTTTGACGAATGCCTGTAGGGTAGCGTGTCACGGTAATAGTCTTTGCGCTACTGGGAATTGCACCAGGGATTTCGCAGAGAAAACGTATCTTTGTAAAATTAATCGCTTTCTAACGATGGATCGCCGAAGGAGACCGGAACAGTGGAACAGATGGGGATTCGACTTCGCGACACAGCAATTTATACTCCGTCGGTGACGTTGATCGACGACGAGTTCCACTGAATTTATTTCGATGTGCGAAAGATATTAAAATTAACTGGAGCATAAAGGAAATGTATAAACCTCGGATACCTAGCTATTCGAGCCGAATTATTATGCATTTGACGCTACGGTACGTACTAGCGAGTGCGCATTAACGCTAAATTTGCCGTGTATATACTATTGCGTGATCGAAATCGGTCGAAGGTATAATCGGAGTATTCAAATATTCGTACCGTTGGAAATAAACTTTTCAATTGGGTCGGATCGCCAGCTATTGTCCATGCGAGTTTCAATCGTATCGATGAAACTTAAATTATCAATTTATTATTGCGAATTGATCATCTTCAATTCGTAATTTCTAAAGATAGAAACTGGGCGATTGTATCGTGTTTGTTGCAGCGATTTCGGAAAAGAAGCAAGGTATATTCTCAATTCGACGAGTACGTATATTCTCTTTTTCATTTTTTTTTATTCTTATACTTTTATAATTGCTTTTTAATTGTAGAATATAGTCGTACACAGTTCGTTGCCTTTAAAATCACTCGATTCGAGAGTCGCACAATTTATTTTTCGTTGCTTATCTTCGGTCTCAATAATCATATCTTAAACTTAATCTTAAACCCGACCATATTTTATGATTATATTGCTTGAATTATATTTCATATTGCGCGTGTATTTGTCTTGTGTTTACGACGATTGAGCTCCGAGATCTTCTGATCTCACGCTCGTTGCGTCGGGTACTTTAGTAGAGAGACCGAATCCAAAGATCATAGAGTTCTGATCCGCTGTTTGTTCTGGTTTCTGACAAAATATAGATATTTGAGAAGAATGTCGACGTACGTATCTCTTTCGGTGTTATCGTTTACACGCAGTCTGCTTGTCTCTTTCTCTCTTCCCTCGCGATAACTTTATTCGCGAATTTCAACGGCGAACTCGTCCCTTCGAAAGCAAAATTGCTATTGCTATCAAAACTGTGAGCTACACGAGCTCGAAATTCTCGAATTTCTTGTACAGAAATTTATCTTTTTTGTCCTTTTTCTTCTTTTTTGCTTTAAAAGAAGATTAATTTGTTAAGTGCTTTTCTGTTCCTCGGTGAAAATAGGAGACACGATTATAGGATCTGGTGTAGTTTCGCGTATAAGGTGAACGATAAATTCTGCAAGGACGAAACACGTCGGCATAATTGAATGTAACGCTGTCAATTAAATTTTACGCCGAGCTATATTGCGTTACGTACGGTCCCGAGGCTGATGGGGTAGGTCTCCGTTGCACGCGTCGATTCCATTTGTTCCATGACACATCCGCGCAGTTTTATACACGTTCTATATCAGTTGCGCGTAATATGCTCGCACGTCTCCATCCGATGAACGAACGTATTCGTAAATTCGTTCATAGTAACTGAAACGGATCGACTGTACGGTGAACTACGGCGAACGGCGACCTTTCTTATGAGTTTGTTCAGGCCACGTTGAAACGAGGGTAATAGGAAATCGATGATGAATATGCATGACTCGAAATCGAATATTCGTATCGGAATACCGACGGTTTGGCTTCTGCGAAACCGCGTGGATCGACATGATAGATTGCAGCATACGAGATGAAACAGAATAGGTAACGAAATTCTTTGGTTAAAGAACAAGTCGAAAGTCACACCTAACGGTCTTGCGATGCATGCTAATTCGTTCGATTATCGTCCGTTTGTCGACAGGAACGACAAGTCGGCAACAACTGGTATAAGAATCGACGTGAGTTTGCAAAGTGTACGAGTTTTGTTTGCGTGCGTGTGACAGAGACTATCGCGCGAAGGGTGCAAGATGAAACTACAATCGGAACGAACATTTCGGTTTTCCGCAGTAGAAACAAAATGTTCGCAAGGAGAAACGCGTACGACCGTAAAGCACCGATGTTGGCCTGCGAACAATGCAGACGGAACGCGTCGGCAGCTAGCGATAGAGTGGTATACGGCTCTGTTTCGATTCTCTTTTTTCCACGATGTTGATCTTGCTCTTCGGCGTATTGTTCGCGATACATTATTAATACCGCGAATACAGAGTGCAAGCAGACTGAGCGGTATCCACGGGAAGGGTGTTACCCCTCGAACACAGTGACGAGCCGAACGTTCGTATTAACTCAGTCTTTCCATGCAATAACAGCGACGCTTGTGTGCACACCAGTGTACACTATGAATACACGTTACGGAGGGATAGATCGACCATCGCGTTGAGTCGCGTCCCGCTGTTCGCCAGCTACGTACGTGCCTGTTTGTCCATTGAAAGTTACTCGTCCTTTGAGCTGGTCGTTTTCCCTGTTGCAGGTATAGGAGGGATCGAAACAACTTGTTTGTTAAATTTCGAGATCGGCCAGTCAGTGGATATCGTTTGATTCTTGTGTTAGCTTAATCCTTCTCGTTGAAGTTAAATACTCGTTCGATTCACGGCAGTTTTGCGAGTTGCCAGTTAAATGCTTCTGGATATTTGAACGAGAAGAATAAACGTGTGGCGTTTAATAACGTTTGAACGTAGATATCGTACAGTACCTGTAACGTCGAACCAGCCGTACGATCGCGATCATCTCCAGGCAATTTCGATAAGTGCGGGCTTTTTATTTCACGACTTGCCACTACGGAAAATCTTGACTCGCTGTTAGAGTCGTTCCTAAGATTTATGCGACCAACGGTCGACGGCGTGGAAGGATAAATCTGAATTCACAGCCTTCTTTTCTAAGAAATATCGTGGCCGAATTTACGCTACGCCCGGATAGAAAAAGATTGTTATCATTCGGAGGAACGAAACACGATTTTGGATATAAGTGGGAGGATGAGAAGGGAGAGACGCGTCATTTGCCAAGGACACGAGAGATACGCTCGCGGTATATTTCACCGACTTTTACGCGAGAAAGAAGCGTGTATCGTTCGTCGAAAATAGGATTCTCGTTGCTTTTTCGTATCAACGATAGCCCTTCGCGACACAGCACGATCATCAAATCGCTGTGACGTCGTAGGTTGCGAATCTGAAACGAATTAGAAATCTGAAAAGATAAATACTCGCGTTTAATAGCTTAACCCGATTCAATTTCTATCGAAGAAGTATATTGGTAAAATGCTACGTGCCGTACTGAATTTACAATCGCAATTTTGACGTAGGGTACTATACCATCTATCTCTGTATCGTGATTTTATTCCGAATTCGTACGGATTCGTTGTGCAAAGCAGAGAAGAATGTAAAAAACGAAGGGATATCGGTGTAAATAATTGAAATGAATCGGATCGATCAAAGTGAGCGTAACGCTGCAGGAGTGGGCTAATGTTACAAAAGGTTGAATCTGAATATAAACGCACTTTTGATTGTAGAGAGCAAAACTGGGATATAGCAGGAGCGCGGATGTTCGCAGGGACAGAATGCGTGAAAAATCACTATACGCGAGCTGCAAGTCTATCAACGACATTATTTCTCGTATGAAACGTGTATTATCATACAGAGGCGCAAGGAGATGGCTTTGATTTGCGTAGCTTTGCGAACATTTTAATTTTCATCGTATCGTTTGTTCGAATAAATCGTTGGATTTTTATATTTGTCACTGGCATCGAAACCTTCCACGAAAATACAGCGTTAAACAAACGAGACAAAAGTTTTGCCTGGCTTGGACATAGAATTTTTTGTCAGCTTTTCGATCGAGTTCACCGACGCGGCAATTGGAACGGAATTGTCATAAATGTTGCGATGGCAAGATTTGACGAGACAATCGTTCGTTCGATGACGAAGCAAGATAAGCGGAAATTGATGCAACAATTGCAACAAGCGGAAAGTAAAATCGGGGTGAGTTGCTTTTCAGAGGTTTCGCTTGTGTTACGCTATTAACGAGAAATCAGCTTGATAACGTTACGAAGATCAGTCAAACGATAGGATCGAGTCGATTCAGCCTGGAAAAAATTAAGTCCGTTACCATGCCGCCTTTTCCCAAACAAACACAGAACGTTGGAATATTCGTAGCGAAAACGTGGAATTTAATCGAGTAAACGATAATGTTGATTCGGCGTTCGCAGCCACTCTGAATATTCCCCATTATTCGTACAATGCTAATATCGACGTGATAAACACGACAGCCTGTCCACGAAATGAAGGCAATTTAACGAAGCGGTCCGACCGAATATTGTAAATTACGTCCGTTAGGGCATTGCGATCCATCGCCATTGCAACGGGAAACGTCATACACAACGTTTTACACGTGTTTGTCGTAAACATGGAATCGTTATTGGCCGGCATTCTTTATTACAATTTTGGTCCCGGTCCGAACAATAATGTGTCGCTTTGAAGATCGTCGACACACTTCACGCCGCCGCTTTTTCCATAACAATACACTAAACCGTGCAACTAAAATGCTTAACACGTGGTCCACGCGAGATCTAAAGTTTTTCGATTCGCCGATAACGACACTTTCTCGCGACGGTTTAAATCTTTTCAAATAAATAAATTCGCATCACGAACGAAGCGTTTTCGATAAAAACGAAATGCACGGTGTCAAAAAATTCTCGCGGCTTGCACATCGCATCTGCATATACGCGTATACATAGAGAATCGCGTACTGTTGACGCTTTCGATTCGTGGAGTTTTCAATGCACGTACGCGCGTGGCAACGATTGAAAACGCGTTTCGAAACTGAAATCGAAATCGAAATCGAGGTCAGAACCTTATCTTTCGATTGTTCACTGTTTTACCGAGATCCTTGCAATCGTGTTCTCTTACGCGGACAATTAGAATGTACTTTGCTTAACGTTTATCTTGAATTTAGCTGAATCGAGTTGAACTTTCAGAGTTTGTTAAGAAGTTGCGAGATTAGCGCGAATAAACGAAAGAGGAAAGAAAAGGCTGGTTTCGCAAGAAGCGAAACCGGAGACAACGGGCGGTGCGCGGCTGTCGGAAAAGAAGCAAACGGTGCGAAAGAAGGAAAAGTCTGTGCATAAATGTCCCTCGCGGCGTTAGGGAGCCAAGTTATACATATAGAACGTGGGGCGACGGAAGGAAGGTCCTGAGCAGTTGCCGGGAGAACGCAATTTGTATTAATTTCAACGGAATTAGGAGTTACGCCTTGGGTCGCAATTAAAATTTGCATAAACAAATTTTAGTCGTCGTTTTAAACCGGAGAGAGATGGTAAACGAGCTTCGTCTTGCTTTGCCTCGGTTCCTTTTTATTACTTGATAGATTCTTTTTTTCTTATCGCAACATATTGCGCGACAGCAATCGATTTTTACGATAAGAGAACTCTCGAGTCTCGTTTTCGTTACCCTTAGGTCATGATTCGCTGGAGATTTTACAAGCGAGACCCAAAAATTTATGAATTCAGCGATTGCGAAGTCTGTTGTACCACGCGACTCATTTGTAATCGTTACGGATTCGATTTGGTCGATGATCATTGAAACAAAAAGCAAGTTCGAAGCGAAAGAGAACGACGTCGACGTGAATTTTACGAAGGTGTTGCTATCGCGATGAAGGGTTCTTGCTGTTCTATGTACTTTAGAAGAGTGCTCGCGACCTCACCGTGTAACCTTTTCCCCCACAGTTTTCTCTTGCGCGAAGAGAAACATCATTCAGCGCATCTACGATGAAAAGTTAACAAACTCTTGCAATAATTAACAAACTCTTAGCAACTTATAAAGCTAAAAAAAAAAAAAGATCTAGTCTGTATTCTACGCTCCTAGCGTGCTTAATAGCGTGTCGGCCGGACCATGGAAGCTAAAAAATATTACGATACGCGATTATTTCAGCTTTGAAAATTATGTAGCGGATGAGCTTCGTGCTCCTGGTATATCTTTAGGGCACTTTTGAAGAAAATTACGTGTTTGCATTAATATTCATTACGTAGTTAAATCGATCGAATGGAGAGTAAAAAATTAAACATAGAAATGTTGCCCTGTAAAATTAAGAAGCGAGATTTAGGAACGAGTGTTTTGATCTAAAATATTTCGACAGTTTAAATATAATACCCGAGAGATTTGCTGCAATCAATAATATTCTCGATCAGATCACATCTCATCTGTCCTCAATTGAGAAGTTTTACGGATGACGACAAAGTTGCCGATTGTTTATTTCCGTGGTTGATGAAATATCGATGGTTCGGGATTTATCGATGTCTGCAGGAAGATGTGCCGACTGATAAAGGCAACTAACTCGAAGGAGCACTTACTACCGTAGGAAATAACTATTGGATCGACTGTGTGGTAGTGGTAGTAATCTTTAATGAACCGTGAGCTCAGTGCTACTTATTTTGAGATCAAATGTACGAGTTTGAGAGACGGTTGCGAAGAACTATGATTACTAGACTTCGAGAATTGATCGCTACGAGAGACAAACTATTCCTAGAATTGATCGCTGCGAGAGCCGAAGTATTTCTGCAATTGATCGTTGCGAGAGACGAGGTATTTCTGGCGGTGTAACAAGAAACTGTGTTTCGATGTCTCGCGCTTCTTCCATTTCTCAGAATTTCGATTAATATGAAAAGCGAGGCCTGACAGCAGCACGTTCCTTGATAAACTAATTCCTAAAATGTGAGTCGTTCTCTTCAAGCGAGTCCATAGACGCTCGGAAAGCGGAGGTGACGAAGTCCATCACCGGATCAAGTCTCGGCACTACGAAGTGCGGAGAATCGTCAGCTTCGATACCACAGAGCATTTGGATTCCAAGAAACCTTTGGAATATGAATTTACGATACTTGGAAATGAAATGGAAATGAACAAAACCGGTGTCTAATAAAGTAACCTTCGTTAAACCCGGCTGCAGGCTAATCTACTAACGAAATTTATGAAATAACAAACTAAAAATTGACGAAGGTTCGCTGTATCATAAAGCTGTTCCATTGTCTTTTTTAACAGCGAGTTTCAACTCGATTTCAATTCGGAAACGAACTGCTATCGCGTCATGAATGAACAATGATTACGTACAAGAATGAGATTTTTCAACTTTTCTTTCGTTAATGGAATAAACTTTACGATTTGGAAGGACGTCGCGGAAAGAGTAGAACGGAACACGATATGCATTTTCTGCAGCATTTTTCCTTCGACGCGAGCGCGCTTTTTCTAGAAATGCGTAGTCTGCGAACTTCAGCTAACTAGCGAGAACGGGAGTTCGCGCGTGAATTTATACTGTTGCTGCTGTTCGGTCGATGGTGATTATTAAGGTCTTAACTCGGGAAAATTTATCGATTTCCCGATGACGCGCAGACGAGGTTAGCCTAGTTTTCGAATCATCGAGCATCCGATAACAAATTTAGTTCCGATCTGAAAGAAACGATGACAGATTTCGACGACTCGCGTGCAATCGCGGAAAATTTATTTCATCTTTATACGTACGCGTGGACGTAGCGAATCGAAGCGGAATGAATGGAAAGTTAACGATCTACTTCGAGTATTATATATAAGTATTATATATAAGATCGAAAGATTGGAACATTACGTGAAAACGAGCCCTGTGAAACGAGTTATAAAAGAAAAGTAAGTACCTGAGTACTTATAATTTAGGTACATACATTAGAATTATTAAGTCGGACGATATTCATGAAATAAAAAAAAAAAAAAAACAGTCGGATTCGCGTGTTACGCGTTTCATGAGGAGGAGAGAGGTTAGACAATGGGTTAATCTTACCCCAGGCTTCATTATTCCTGCGTTATCTAGCTCGAAGCAGTCGCCGATAATCGACGTTTAACGATGCTGTTTACAGCCTAATGGCCTGCTTAATTTAAATGAAACTCGAGCAATCGAGGCTCGGTACGTGCCGCGCTACGATGCCTCTTTCATTGCACGATACGAGCCTTTCGTAAACGTAGTATCAGTATCCCTTTTGCCCAATCTATCGATATTCGATAGTGATCGTAACGATACCGTTCTTGGAATCTACGAAATTCGCGTGTCTCGTGGAAAGAATCGACCATTCGAGCAGTGGTTTACGTATACATTTTTGGCTTGCGAGAACCGAAGCACTCGTTATAATTACAAATGTTCGATTGCAAAACATTCTATGAAATTTCGTCTGTACAGATACAACTCGGCGATTTATAACGAGCTACTAGGTAACGAGGAACGTGTTAGTCGATAAACAATTAAATATCGCGCTCCTGTAACTCTGCAATTGCCTGTATATTCGATGTTTGTTCATTTGCAACCATGATAATCGAAATGTTTGCTTTTATCGAATTTAAGTTACAGCATCGTGTTCGAACATCCCTTGTTGGACTCGTTTAACAATTTTAATCATCGCACTCGAATTTTGAGTCGTGTTACTAGACTCTGCAAGTGATTATCTGCAGTTAGGATAATTCCCAATCTACACGAATTCCACTGTACTAGATACTCTCTATATCCTCTCTATACTGGAAACGAAATCACGTTTCAATAACGTTTTCACGAAAGAAATTCGACTTAACAGTCGAGTCTCGTCTTGCTCGTAGATGCCTCGCTGTTAAAGTTCGCAGCTTTTAGCTGTTAGTTTAATTTACGTCCATCGCTACGAACCAGAAACATATAATGTGGTAATAAATTTAAGTATCAATCATGGGAAAGTAGCGTATAGTGAGAGGTACGTAGATCGGTGCGAATGTTCAGAAAACTTTGATACGAGTTTCTGTCATGATTAAAGTTTGACATAACGATGTGGTAATTTAAATCTATCTACCAACGCACGCTACAAGTATCGATGATACACTCCGCGATACTCTATCTTTAATCTGTTCGTTTGCCAAGCAACGTGTCCGGTTATCGCAATAAATTCTTTGTTGCTATGTATCAATTTAACCTCGATAAACTGTTTCCAATTACCATCTATTTATCCACGCGTTGATTAACCTTTATTACATTTAATCAAACCTTGTTTTCATTGTATTGTAGAATCCCTCGTTTCAACAAGAAATGATGAGAATTATACACTCCATGTGAAAACGATCAAACCGAAAACGATATTAATGATTGGGTATTTTACGAGCATTTTACTACCATTACGTGATATTTTTCTTCAACACACAACTGGTTGGGACGGGATGCAGGCGTGAATTTCAACTCGATTTGTTTTATTCTCGCAGTTTCCAATTCGTCCGGTTATTGCTTTAAAAAATTTCAACGAAACGTATTTCCCGAAATTTGTCCACTCAAAGCGAAACGAAATACGCGCGATACGTTTTCAAAGTTGAATCGGTTTCTTATTCATCGGTGATTTTTTAAAGCTGTGTGTTCCTTCGCCCGAGAGAATTGCGCTCGAGATAAAATTTTAAACGACATCTGTCTCTCGCCTTTTCGTTTTTCTTCCCGCTTTGACGGCAAAGATTACAAACGTTTCGTGCGAAACGGTTCTATCGCGTAAACAATTCTCGTCTTGAAAAACACGCTCGAGACTGGATAGAAGAGAAATCTTGCGAACTAGGTTCAACGCTTCTAGTGGAAGGATTAAAAAATGTCGGTGTTATTGCTAGTAGGAAGCGGTAGGTAGAGCGAAGCGGGGTACGCTGGAGGTTGGGTTGAATGGGAGTGAGAGTTGAAAAGGGCGAGGAACGAGTCGAGGTTGGTTACCGTAAGCAAGTTTTCCAGTAAATTCAGGGAGTTGAGCCGCGCGATTTTGCCGCGGTACGGTATGGCATTAGTCCGTAGGTGGGCGCGAGTTAACGCGTAGCTAGCGGCTATTGGGGGAAAAAATGCCTAGAAACTTGAATAGCGTCCGCAATTGCAAAAGTTCCGTCACGGCCGGAAGGAGAAACTTTCGACATCGGCAATGAGCTGCGAGCGTAAATCTTCTCCGGTGAAGAACCGGCTCGCGTTAAGATTGCGTTTTTCGACCGAGAGGAAACACCGCTCGCTCCACCGCGCTGGTTCCTATTCAACTAACCGGAATCCTCGCGAAACGTTCCGCGGGCCAACTTCCCTTCAAAATACCAGCGAAACGCGCCGATAGAATCGTAAATTTCCACGATTTATTTTGGACGTGTCTGGTGGATCCGTGGCATACCAGGGTGACAAATTTTTGTTTTATGCCACCGCGCGATAGATTTATCGTGGCGTGTGCACGATCTTATGCCTCGGGCATCGTATACCATCGATAGAGGAATTTTTATTTTTCCGCTATGTTCGCGTTTATTCAAGATTGTCGTTGCGGCTGTTCCATGAAATACAATCTTTCGCGATCGAGATTCACCCCATTTATCAGCCAGGACGTTAACTATAGCTTTTGAGAAGTCGATCGCGTATTAGAGGGAACGGTATCAAGGTGGAGTTGGTTACTAGGATTGCGAATACAAATTTAGGAAGCCCCGAGAATGAGAATCAAATAACTTTGGTAAATACTGGCGGGAAAATCATTTGCTTGCGCTTCGTATCCCATTTCATTCCTCTTCATCCCCTTTCATCCTACATTATCCCCCAAATATCCGGTACTTTGGCGTGCTCGTCCATTTACAAATACATTCAGCACTTTGGGCTTGAACGTTATAGTCTTTTACACGATAATTGCCTCACGGATACGAAATCCTCGGAAAATTTCCGGACAAAAATTCAATTGGACTTTCCTGTCGTGCCGTCGAGAGAGGCTCGTTTGCCCTGCGAATGAGAACGACGGACAGGGCGAATAACCATGTTGGCGTTAATTTTCTTGTTCGTCCGTTAACCGATGGAACTTAATGTAGCTGCTGCCTGAATTTGTACCTACCGTGTTCTCTAGAACAGAGGCATTCGCTCGATCATTGCCACGTTACCTCGACCAAGATCTCCCAAGCTGAAATCAATTTTCTATAAAGCAATTATCTCCTTCCTTTGACCGTAACAAATCATCGTGAAAGAAACTGAACGGCACACGGAACCTGGACGAACCCGACTGCATTGAAATTCGGTCGAACGGTTTCGGACGCGTTTCGGTTGTTGGAACGAGACAGGACGATAGGTATCACGTATCTGACTGCGACGATCTCAATTGCGACCTTCGTCGGTGAATCTCGAAGCGGAATCCGTCGGCACGAACAATTTAATCAACGAGACCGAGTTTATTGGCCAGGACGTCGAACTTAACCTCGTGTTGACCAATTTCAATGGTTTACCCTCCCTGACTCGTTACCGAGTACCTCGAGCAAGGTGGATCAGCTTACGGAGAGAAGCGAAAAGGGAGCAGGGGTTGCATTTAACCTTAACTGCGCCACGAGGAGTTTGCCGTGCCGTACTTATAGTTAGCATCGGCTTCGGTACTAGATCTGGCAAGAGGAAAGGAATTGCTCTATGGTGATGGTAGGTCAGAATAGTTCAAAGAGAAGTTGCGATGGCCGATATTATCTCTTCTACCGATGGGTTAATCCTATCCCTGTCTCTGTCTCCGTGCAGGGTAAGCCAACCTGGTGTCGTCGTCTTTTCCCGGTTCGTCCCCCGCCCGTTCACACCCGTTCGTCGTGGTCGCCGCGGCGCCGATCGCCGGGCGCCGGTCGCCAGCCGCAGATAACTAGCTTGGCCAACGTCCAAAATTCACAGACAACCCGCATTCCAGTAAGGTTTCTCCTTTGTACTTTGCTGTAGGCATCGCGCTACCTTTTATTCGAGCGAAAGTGTCGCGCACATACGTAGAAAGACCTTTCTTTCGAGCGATGCGTCGATTCTGGACGAAGCGTTGGTGGCGGTAAATGGTAGCGACAGAATGGAACTCGACGAGGTTCCGAGGTCGAGCTCGGAATGTCGAGCACAAAGAGAACCATCGCTGGAAATTTGCGCCAAGTTCCGAGCACGGACAACTTCGGGAGGTCAATAATTAAATCCAGTCCGTAGTAGTACGCGGCTGAACTTTGATCCTCATGAATTTTCAACGAACACAGATGCTCGTGAATTATGTTTGCTAGAGAGAAAAACAAGATGTCTAGTACGAGCGACGTAAGGGTTTTCCACAAGCTGGACAAAATATTACCTTTTTTCGATGGCAACCGTTTTCACCGATAATTAGTTGAAAAAAGTTTGCTCGACGGAAGTTTCGCATCGTCCAGCTAACATCGATTCGTTTTGAGGCGTACGAATCGACCAGCGTCGCGAATCGTGTGTCATTTTTTTATTGCTCTACGTTTTTGCTCGTTGTATCGGAAACCCAACGAATGCAAGATCCGTGTTTGAAAATTCGTCGCGAGATCGACGTAGAATCGCTCTGTCATTTTGAAAAGTCAGATTTAATTTTACGAGAATTAACGAGCATCGATCATTCGCTGTTCGACGATTTGGTCGTCGTAAATATCGCAGTTTCAACACGGCGTGTTTCATTTCGCCATTCTATTCAGGTCTAGTGTTTCCTGTTTCAATGTAAGGTCTGCCGCGTGGCGGTCTCGTTTCGAAAATAGGGAGAAAGGCGGTAAAAAGCAGAAAAGCGTGGACATGTAAGAAAGGTATGGTCAGATTCTCGAGCGTAGAAAAGAACGGCACACCGCGGAGAACGGCAGAGGATGCGGAAATGGCGCAGTGTCCTACGGGATACGTCGGACGATTGTTTTGGCCGCGCTCCCATTTCTCCGGCTTTATGGGCAACGGACAGAATTTGTGGCATCCCGTGCAGCAGCAACGAGCGGCACTTTTGCCTCGCAGGCCCCGGCTATTCCGCCATTAGTTACAGAACCACTGGCTTTTCCTCGATTGTTCTTATTTTTCGAACTTCTCTTGGCCGTTCGCCCTCTCGCCGCTCCCTGTCAGCTTTTTCCATCTCGTATCTCGTGCAATGGTAATGCCAACTGCTGTATCGGGACTCGGGAGACTCGCTTGACTCGTTTGACTCGTTTGAAATACAGAAACTTGTCGAATTCTCTTTCTCTCTCTCCCTCTCGAATTTGCAGCTTTTTTTTCACGCGGAAAGTTTCGCTCGCCATCGCGACTCGAAAAAACATCGATCACGATTCGCACTTTTGACGGGATTAACATCAAACTTTTATAATTTCATTGTATCGAGAACGACTTTAGTAAGATATTTGACCAAATACCTGCCTGAGCCTCGTCAGACTAGAGGTTTTCAATTATGATCCATCGTAACGAGAGGATACACCATGATGGTAATATCAATTCAAAGGAAGACTCTGGTATTTGTTTGATCGGCGATATACTCGTCGGCGCATTGTATCACATAATAACGCCGATCCTGTACCTGCATACAGACGAGATTCCACGGATTCTTGATGTACCCGTTCAACGGGGAAAGATAACGAGGAAGAAAGGGAGAGAGAGAGAGAGAGAGAGAGAGTGAGAGAGAAAAAGCTGGAATATTGCGTTCCGGATATATCGAGACTCCTAATATTTTTGGACTCTGCAAGATCCGATAAGATAGATAGTTCGAAAGATTTTCATATTCTACCATCGGCAAATTAATTCTCCGCGGATTTGCGGCGATGATAAACGATCCGATGCGGCCAAGGAGATTCAATCAAAGGCGGTTAATTACCAACGAGTCTTCTAATACGAAATTAAAATATCAATCGAATTAAAAACGATCAGGTGATATTAATTCTGTTAAATCGATTGCGGTGAATTCTCGAGGGTTTCCGTTTTACGAGAAAGAGAGATAGATATCTTCGTGTTGTATTTCCTGCAATTTCTTGAGATAGCCGACAAGTATACCGTTGATTCTACTTACCCTTGTCAAACTTGCTCTCGTTTATATTCAACTGCTTGGCGAATTGACTCGACTTTACACGCCGTCGATTTCACTCGTACTCGCCTACTTTTCGCGCCGAGAGACCAAACAGAGGCAATCATGATTTGCATAATCGATACCGTTGAGATCGCCTACGCACCTACGCCGAGACTCTTGTTTCCTAGCGGGACCACGGCGTGTTTCTCTTTTCCTGTCACGTTGTTTTCTTCCAGCAATCTGGTGTCACTATCTTTCCTGGTTATTTCCCGAGAGAAGAGTCATCACCCCCGAAAGAAATTTCAGTGTTAAACCTCTGAACGAAATGCCTTTTTCGATTATTTGGAGAGTCAGATCGGATTGCGATCTGTTACGTTCTACGTCTAGGATGATAAATGCCCGTTAAAGCGAGCAGATTGTTTTTCCCCGAAATACGAAAAAAGAGAAAAGAAAAAGGAAAATACATCGAGAGAGATTGAATTACGGTTTCGCGAATAGAAAAATAGTTTCCTACATCCAAAATCCGTTCGCGCGATATTCCATTTAGCTCGTTGCCATTAGAGAACGTTAAACTAGCTGTGAAACGCCATTCGGTACGTAGATGCTTACCTCGGGGAATACGTTCGCACCGTATATGAACGGTACATACAGCGGACGAAAACAACAAGAGGAGCGAGTTTCGATGCGCCACGCCGCGCCGTGTCGTGTTAGCTCACCGATCGATGTCCCAGAGCTCGCTCCTTTTATTACGAGGGTCTTCCACTGGGACGACAAAACTATCGAAACACGTCGTCGAAGTACACGAAAAGTACAAAACTGCACCTTGATAATAAATATGCTATCGAACAATAGAGATACATGAACGAGCTGCTGTTAAATAGCTGCGGCAATATATTGCCAACTGATGGCAAGCGGAACTAATTTCTTCCCCACTATCAATCCTTCCTTCTCATTTCAAAATATCAACCATTCGATTTTACGTGGTAAAATCGAAGATGAGAAACTGAAATTGAAAATTAAAGCCGAATTCGAAATGCTAATTGGATGGATATGCGCACGGGATGAATGCAATTGCTGCAAATGAATTACTGAAATGCACGTGCCCTGAAACGGAACACCCGATAATATCAATAACCTCGAGCGTTTTTCGAAATTTAATTGGCAACGTATTCATCGCGGAGCAAGAACTGGCAGAGCAGTTTCTATTGATAAAATTCTTTGATTGTTACGCTGGAAACGAGGATTGCTTGGCGTTGAGAAGACAGTGTTTCCGTTGCCCGATCGCTGGAAACAGATCGGTATATCGTTGAACATGGAATCGCGTGTTCCCTCCGAATTTCTGTGAACTTTTAGCCGACAGTTTTACAGAGAGATTTCTGTCGCACTTGTTCCCGTTGTAAACTGCGTACCGTTTCGTTGTGCGAATTTATCGAAAAAGATTTCGACCATTTTTCTAAACGTACCATTCGACGCTTAATCAATAATTCAGTTCTTTTAATATTTCTTTTGAAGTATTACATCGTTCTGTCATATATTTTGAATGCTTTCAACTAGCAGTTAGGCGTTGGCGTTTTTTCTGTTGCCGGCCTCCGGTAGAAATCAGAGACAATGAAAATGAGGTAGAGCGCCGACAGAAAGCGGAAATTTTTTATCAACCATTTCAAGCAAAAGTGTTTTTTCCCTTTTTCCATCGTTGACTCTTTTTACGAAATACACCGATTCGAATCGTCCATCTGTCCCACGAATTTCACAAACATTGTTTCAACAGGAGAATCGATCTTCGACTTGGACCAGTTAGCTTTTCTGTCAGCTTGAAAGATACAGAATGATATCCTGGTGCGGAATGAGGTCGGTTTGGTATATACTCGCGTGAAACGGGTAAACTCTTGAGCAACAAGTAGCGTACTCGAAGCTTCCATAGAGTCGATCCTTGTTCTAAATGCGACTCGTTGACGGATATTGAACCTATTAGTAACAATCGATCGCTTTCCATGCGACATGATACTCGCGTTATATCGTCAACAGAAAATCCCGCACTTTATCAGCAGGAATGCAAATTCGTAAAAAATGTTTCAAAACTATGCACTTGTGCACGTAATACGTAAATATATGCTACACATAATACGAATATCAAAACGATATCACGATAAATGCAAAACCACTTACATACGCATCATATTATAGACGCAATCGCGCTACTGATCGAGATAGTAAAATATGTATTTTCAAAACAACGAACGAATCTCTGTGTATCGAGGAGCGCGGTATTTCCCCTTCCGATGGGATCGATCACTGACGAGAGATTTTTAGTAATTGACGCGAATTTGGTGAGGTAGATAACGCGGTATATAGCGTACAGCGTGATTATCGAATAGCGAGTGACAATGAATTTAAATGTATGTACATAGAACGTTCATGAGCCAGTTTTCAGATAAATCAATCTCTGTTCGGTGTAAATCGCGTTCCGCCACCGCAAGTGTTTGTTTGCAATAACGAATAACGCGGAAACATCGATGGACTCGTATTTGTAGATGTAGGTACGCGTACACATAGATATAGTGGTTATTTTCCACGTTTAAATATTTATCCGTACATAAAATTTATTAGAAACCTCGCACGTATGATACGACGTGTTAATAATAATCGGAACGCTTTGATTTCGCACTGCGATTTCGTCGACCATCGATGGTAAATAATTCTGCGTGTTTAATTTCGTTCGTCCATGGTGCGCGAGAGTTTGGTAAACAACACAGGAATATAGTGTTCTCGGAGTTTCATCCAATCGATCGAGCAGGTGACGCGATACGCGGCAAGATCGTATCGAAGTCCCAGTTGTACCGGTGTTGTTGTATTATATACGAGACGTATGAGGATTAACCGGGACATCGATAAGGGAACGTATGCGTAGAAGTGTAGGCGTACGCGACTCGCATCCCCCTAGACTTCATCCTGTTAGGGACTTTATATAGAACTCTATTCCAGGTACGATAACAGTTTGCGATAGGCGCCCGGTTGCTCGTTGCTCGTTGCAAGGCGACGCGCATTTCCGTCTACGTCTACGGTCCGTGTTTTCATTCGGTAAATGGACGGGCGCATTGTTTCACGGTGCAACGGAGTGCAACGCGGAGCATCGCGGATGAATGGAGCCGCGAATCGTCTGAAAGCCCTTTTTTGTTTCGTGGCCCGCATACATGCATCTCGTGAACGCATCCTCCGTTTCAGATACCGGAGAACACAAACTCTTGGCCACTGTTGATTTTTCTCCGTTTTCTCTTTTATCCGTACTCGCCTGTTTCCATGAATTCCGGTTTAATTTTATACTGCCTCTCTGCACTACGTTATCTCATAGTCGCAACCAAACTTGAAACCCTTCATCCTCCTTCTTTACATACTCCTTTGCGAGTAATTTTCTTCAAAAAGAGAGCCGGCGTCTCGACTCTACGAACTAACAGGATGATTACGTGCGTGAGTAAGTGCCGTATATTAAATAAGAGGATACAGCTTCTGGCCAATGTTTATTTGCTGCTCGTTTTATTCGCGTTTCTCCTCTCTTTTCTCTTTAACGAAGTATATTCTTACGTATCCTATAGAGAAATCAACATCTTAGCAAATCTCCCTTTCGTTGTTACAGTTATTTCATTGTTACGCTATCGCACTCTTTTCTCATCGTTCTATCATCGTTTTCTTTTGGCGTTACTTCGCTTTCCTTTTGAGACTGCTTTTGCAGCTGCATCTCGAATCTCGACGTGTTAATAGAACGAGAAACGAAAGCAGTAGATGGATCTTCGGAGTTGATCGAAGCGTTGACGACGAAAAGGACTAACGTAGCGCCGATCGTAAGCGAAATTTATTTCAATGGTAGACGATATCAACTATTTTTAGACTGATATCGCGTTGATTTTTCGCCAACTAGAGAGTCTGAGAAAAATGCACCGTCAGGTTATATTAATCTATGTTCGTGTTTCGCTTTTTGTTTCCTCGTTGCTTCGTCATCGTGCTTCTCTGCCATCTCACCATTTCCTTCCTCCGACGCGGTCTAATTGCGCTTCCGTGCTACATGGTGCGAACGGGCTAAATGGGTCGAAAGAGAAGAATAGAATAGAAAGGAGCAGCTCGAACGGATTCGTCTAACTGGGAGAAATAAGCTAAATGTTAAACGAAGATACGAGAATGATAGCTTGGCCATCAACTGCCGCGTTTAAATAATTGATTACATTTCCCAGGTTGCAAAGTGCAAATGCGTTGTTCGGCTGAATAAAAATCGCTTAGGGGGGGGGGGCGATCGATTCCACTCGTTGCTTTCAAAGCTTCCGCCACGGCTTCTGTATTATCGTCGGTCGTTACTATCGTCGATATCAATCTTTTTGTTGGTTTCCTTTGGAATGTGAAATTCTCATTGGTGCGGGCAATTCGACGAAAACAGGCCGAAAGTACCGGGAAGGAAAATTCCGATAAAGATGAAATATATCGTGATTCGCCGTAAAATACACGGCGGCGAATGCGAAGAATCTTTCTCTTTTCGTGGCCGGCGGAATGAATAAGCGTTACGAAAAAGGAAGCGGTTTTATCGTGCGCTGCGATACGTTTCGTTCACAGGCGTGGCTGAGAGACGAGAGAGAATATTCGTCGTTCTGACCAGCAGAGAGAAGAACCGCCAAAGGCGAACGTACGTAGTGGTCTTGTATAAAACAATCGCACGAGGACGTATGTCAAGCCACTCTCTGGTGTTCAACCGCTCTTTCTTTACCTCGATTATGGCGAGTAGACGAACTACCTCCCTCAAGCATTCTTTATCTTCCCGCTTCTTTCCTCTTTTCTTCGTGGTGCAAGGCTCAATTGCGGGGAACAGTACGCGGTTCTCTATATCTAAAGAAGGGGTCGAACGAGAGAGAAAGAGCACAGCTGTTTTTAGTAGCGAGTCCTCTTTACCGCTTCCACTAATGCGTTTCTATATTGTACGAATAATAAAGCTGTATTACCACGGTAACCCTTAGCGTAACGATACTGCTGGGTAAAACGTGCCCAAGAAAGTAGATCTCTGATAAACGTGAACGTACAGGAGATTCAGAGTCTTTTCTATTTACGTTTCATCGAGCGTAGACGTAATCGAGCTTTGAAAACGAACATAAACGTTCGTTACACGGCTTTTAGCCACCTACAAATCGTTCCACTCTGCTGCTGTGAAATTTATTTTAATTTACCTCTTATCCAAGTTTGGAAGGCGAATAGAAAAAGAGAAAAGAAATATGGCAGAAAAAGATCGTTCGACCGGTCTTTTCTCGAACGATAACGATAGACAAACGGATAAGCAGAGATTATCTTTTTACCTTTCGTTTTGTCCAACCGAGAATCGTCTTTTTCCCTTACAATTAGTCCTAACCTCAGCGTTATCCAAATCCCAGAATCTGAGATCGAGGTTTTGTAGGAGAAGCGGGCGTCCATATATTCACTGGGATTGGCAATTATTAGCTCATTTAGGCAAATCGTTGGATCGTAGTCAAGTTTTTATCTGTCATAGTTCAGCTTCGTCTTTTCGGTTCTATGTCGTTTTTCAGTCGTTTGGATTATAAAGAACTAACAATCAATTTTAATTTATTCGTTTCATGCATTTACGGTTGCTGACCGTTTCCTGGAAGTTGGATAAAGCTAGTTAGAGTCAAGCTGATTTTCGTTGCTAATGCCGGACTCGTCCGAGGCGTGGACCACTTAGCTTTACGATACCTTCGCCTAACGAAATTTCGCTATTAAGTTTTTCTGTTTCCCTGTTTCTCATCGGTAAACAATCGATACGAAATCGTGCTTGGAATATTGATACAGATAACGAATGCAAGAGGAGAACGGGAATAAATATCAGAAGAAAAGTAAATAAGGACAATTATCGTGGGGACGGGTGTATAATACCGACGTGGCAAGTTCGGTTCTCGCTGGTACGATAATCAGCTTATTGTTAGTATCGCATTTACGAAATCCCAGTAGATTTACGGTAAATTTATAAAACGAAATTCAATCGTTGGAATGAGAATTTAATTATGCAGGTATTTGAAACGTAAAACCTTCTATGATCAATGAACTTTTATATCCTTGTTAACGAGCGGTATGTACGCGAAACGGCATTCGCAACAAAGAACGATGCTGAAATGTTGCTAATATCGTTTCTCTTGTAATTCGATACTTTTTCGCTGAAGTATTCCACGCATCGAGTCACGAATCAAAGGGAAACTCGACTCGTCGACTCATGCGCGGATAAAGTTGTGCGAGGTTTGTATAAATCCCAAGAGTAGTTTGGTCTGTATGAAAGATATGTAGCTTGTCTGTTCGTTTACCATTCCATGGAGAATTTCGAGGTAACGACGATTTCCTGTCGATATCGTACGGTTACGGGCCGGGCATCGCAAACGAGCAAACAACTATCGAAGCACTGCTATCGATATTCTGTCGGCGAGAGAAAGGCACGCCAATATCCGGAGGATATTCCTCTAGCCAAGTCGCGCTCTTGGTGACGACGAAGCTTGATCTTCGCTTTGCGTGTTCGCATCGCGCTTTCACTCACGATACGAGTATACGTGCGAATTTCAACGAGAGGCGCGCGACGCTATCACGATACTGTAGCACTGTACGATGTTGTAACGAACGCCGCAGTTGATAAAGCTCCGTTACTAGGAAGCTTGCCGTGAATATCTCCTTACTTTACTCAGACGACCTTATTCAAGTTGGAAACTTTGACGGCTACGAGCAAAAACCGAACATCGTTAAAAAAGTCAAAGAGGAAACTCGAAAGTACAATCAATAGCTTTAGATACCGTAGTGTTGGGTTTGTCCTTATGTCGAACCTCGGTGCTTTTGTCCAGTCATATTAATTGTGACATACGATACGAGGCCTATGAAGTAGCAGGATAGATCGTATCGAGTTTCTAGTAAAAGCGATATCTTTCACCATCGAGCTTTCTCGTGTATCCCAGCAACGAAAAATGTTCGCCTCCTCGGTCTTTTAATAATCGACGAAAGAACTACATCATGGCCCATTTATTCTTACTTCGCCATTACCATTTCATTTGGTTTTCGGTCGGCTAAAAATGTACGTCGGTCAGGGATCGACGAGATAACACGATCCAATGCGATAACCGTGTGATTCTAAATTATATCGAAGGTATTTAAATCGCGCAGAAAGGTGAGAATGGATAACTCCGATCGATTGGCGTACGTCGGTGGTCTAACGGTGCAGCAACCGCAGTGGCAATACCGACGATAATAGCAAATCCACGAATGCTCTGTATAGAGTGACCAGCAATGGCCGGTAGTAGCAGGAACCCTGGCACCAGCTTTATTGTTAGCAGGTCTATGTATGCGGCCGGGTTCCAGCCCCTCGGCTCTTGTCGCGTTTGCGGCAAAATGTACCCCCGTTGCTGTATTCGAGTCGACACGCTGGTTGTAAGCAGGCTGGCTACGCGCGGACGCGTGCATGTGACGTTATGTACACAACTGGATGCTAGTTTTTGTTCCTCCCTTGGTTTCGAAAAATATCTCGTACATGCTAGTAAACAATTTAGGAGGCAAGGACTGCTGAAAGCGATGTTGCGGCGATGTATCGGCGAAAGGAAAAATTATATCGTGAAAAGTTGAGGAAGAGCGAAAAACACGAGGAGTACGGGACATTGGTTGTCTAGCTACTTTTGCCAAGGCAGTCGGTCCAACTCGTGAAATTTTATATTCGACTCCCTCGAAGAGCCGGAACATCCAATCTCAGAATTGCACATGTTGATAAGCATCGAATCTTCATGGCGATGCTTGCGTTTTACGCGTAGTGGTTTCTCGTTGCACCGTGAGAATATATACATAGAATTAGTACAAATATTCTAAATGAAAAGTTTCATCCAACGATATATCCTTTTTGGTGCACATCAGATTTTGAACACAAATGTCATATTTGGCGGCAGCCAATTGAATGATGCGTGTCTTTCATTGGTATGCCAAAGTGGAGAATGGGCATACGAAGAATTAAGAAGAACAGGGTAGTTGGGCTAATGAACGAGTACGCGGCTTCGTTTATTTGTCAATTTGAAAGGGTTTTCTGTCGACAGTGTGGAATAATTTACCGTTGGCCGGTTTCGTGACATCGCCTTTTGCTCGTCGTTCTTTCCTTTCCTTCGGCGCATGTGTAAAAGCGAACGGATCGTAGTGCGACTTTTCGACATCGGTAATGATACGGATGTACCGGGTTCACACAAATACCATTGCTTAAGGTCCGTTTCGATATCGAATGAAATCGATTGCGCGTATCGTTGGTGTACACGGGCGTACCTTGGAATGAGAGCTGGCTTTATCGACGTAAAAGGCTCGGTATTAAATTTCACAAGACTCTGTCTAGAATTTAATGAGGTGTTTCTGCGCGATGCTCGAAGGCAGAAATTCGATGTAACGTGTATAATAGCGTATATACAGAGACGGACAAGAGAGTAGCGAGAAGAGGCAACCGTGTAAATACATAGTCGGACGAGGTGGTTCTAGCATGGAAGATCGAGAGGGGCTATCTTTTTGTTAAAGGACCGACCACTTTATCGATCTCCTGTCGAACCACACACAAGATCCCTCATTCTCGGCGAATCGAACGACTGCCGAGGGATTAGGAGGAGAAAGATGGAACAGGGTTGTGTTACGTGTCACGTGACCGTACGCGGAGAAGGCGGAGAGTCCAAGGTCTGCAAGAATGTTCGAAGGAAATAAGAAGGGACGAAGTAAAGGCACGAAACGAGAGTACCAAGAGAAGATTCATCGTTGGCAGGCTGCCGTAGTTTTTCTTTGCGGTGAGACTTCCTTGCTATCGGATATCCTTTCTGGTCTCCGTTTTGAAGCTCTTCCAATATCGGTCATGCCGCGTGAATCGAACCTTTTCACCGTCCGGACGATGGTTTCTCGTTCGCGATTTAATTGGTTTTCTTTCAATGGGCGTTCATCGATCGTTCCATCGATTTAACGACGGTAATTAGTTGATTCGATTACTCGTGTTTCGCTGTTACACTTAGGAAGCAGTTGGCGCGTCTCCGTACAGCACACGAATTTTCCCGGACCACGAAAGAGGATCGAAAATTCGAGCAGGTATTCGACAGATCGGTAGGACGCAAGTGTTTTCTGGAAGCGGTGAGGATCGGTAGATGGGAACGCAGAGTAGCGCGGCGTCGCGTCGCGTCGTCTCAAAACTACTTAGCAACTTCCGAAGGCTCTCTCGGTATCGACGTTGAAGAGTTAATTTTAACTTTATCTCGGTCGAGTTTGAGGCCTTCCCTCTTCGGAACCGCCACGGAATACGCCGTTATATATGTGCTGGCAGAAGTGGTGAATAGGAGAGCCAAGACAGTGTTCATAAGTTTCATATAATATCAGCTAGACCGTCCAAAAGAGATAAGTCATCGCAACGAAACGTGCCAGACGAAATAGTGGCCGAAAGGGAGGCCAAGCTTTTTTTTTAAGTTATTCAGGATATCGTTAAACATTTCGATATCCGATACTTTGATACGGGAAAGGACATTCGCACGTCACTCGAAGAGTCGTTGCGTGAATCTTTGAAGCTTGACTAGCGCGGCTAGTGTGAACATGCCAGTCGAAATCGTTTCGTTTCGTTTCCGAACGAAAGCGGATTTCAGCTTTTGACGCAAAATGTAATACGACACAGAGGTACCTTATGGAACGCAAACATTGGATTTACGCGTTTAGAAAACTTTGATTCAAATTTGTCATCGGATACAGTTTAGAAAAGTACAGCGCGAGAGGTTCGCGCAGATTTAACCAGCGTAGTTATAAAATATAGTTTAACTATAGAGTGTTATAGAGTTTTTATACAGTACATATACAGTACCACTGCGAAATACATGCAGATCTTCTCATATGCTTCGAGTAGAGAAATTGTAGACCGTGGTGTTACTTTAACACAGTATAAAAAGAAAAATTCCTTAGAAGGAGTGGGAACGGAGTTTATCGAAGGGAATGCGCATTTTCTATATGTGTGGGAAGGAAGGGGAACTGGAATATAGATGCAGAGAGAGGTCGCTAGCTGAGAATTCCAAATCTGTTGGCGGGAAGAGTGATTGATTGGCGAAAATTACTGACAGATTGATGGAAATTAATGGAAACCGCCTGTGAAAATTAATGGCTCGACTCTCGTGGATCACGGGAAAGTTAAAATGCCACTCGATTCGCGTGCACGTATAAATCCACCACTCGGTTCGTATGACGCAGATATCAGTATGTGCGTGTAAGTATAATTAAATTTATGTGCGGCTGCAAAGTATCGGAGTTAACGATCCGCTGGTCAAAACGAAAATCTACCAGAATTTGCTCCCGATTAAAGTGCGTTTCCTCTGATATACCATGTCGCTATCGCTAGCATTATCGTTACGAATTAGTTCGTAATTCCTTTGAAACATCCAAATGTTGTCGTAATGACTCGTGCATCACGAGTTTTCGGCCCGGCGTCCATATACCTGCATATCGTGTTGTGATCAAGGGCAAGCGCTGATTTAGAAATTCATAACAGTTCGCGTAATTACGAAATACGTAGCTACGCGTTTCAAAATGAGAGAACACGGCATACTGCGAAATTAAATACGGTACGATGTATACCGATTCCCCGGTGTGTCGTCGTTTATACTTGTAAATTTATCGATGGAGTACACCGGTCTAAATGGTCAGCAAATGTTTTTTCTAACTACGGCAACGATCTATTTCCCTGAGACTGTACGATTTTTTTTAATTTTTCACCGATTTAACATTTTGTATCAAATGATCGCGTAAAGTTCCAACTTTGGCAGCTGTAAAGTACGTCGCAAGAATGTTTCGCATGTGCCCTAATTTTACGATTATGTCTTTATCTTAAAATCGTGCGAAAGTGTTTCACAGGTGTCGCCTGGTTCGTTTTCATATTCTTCTGTTGTGAGTAAGAAGGACAATAATATTGAAATAACAATATTTAATCACGAAGGATTTCTGTCGTAAAAACATCTCGAAGTTATTCTTTAGAGTTATTGATTTTTCAAAGTCGAAAGTATCGGGAAATTAAAAAGTTCCTAGGAGACTTGTTCGTTTTCCATCTTCTCAATAAAGATCACCGAGGACAAAGCGCACCGACTTCTCGCCTTGTTGCCTGACTCGACCTTTGCGGATCAAGGTAAAGGGATGACGCGGCCAAAGTCTGAAAAGCGCGCTAATACCAACTAACGAAACGACTCGTTAACCGCTTGACTAAAAAAGAGGAATAAATGGCTATCCTATCTGGAAACGAGTAGAAGTAAGGGTCGAATTTCCCGATACGAGTGGGTGGATTTTCGATCATTCCGTCTCTTTTAATATTGCAATGGTCAGCATGATTTGACACAATACGCGCAAAATATTTTTCCAAATATTTTTATGCGTGCACGTTGTAAAGTTTGTCGATAACAACCATTATATATGCTTCTATATATAAAAATTGGTACTGCGATACACGTGTATATAGGTCGAAATCAAGCTATTGCTCCGTTGCGCGTGCGTATCAATTCAGCGAGTTAAGTCAATTTGGCGATTTGTTCGCAAACAAGCAACCTTTTTAAATCGGATAAAGCGAGAACTTTCTGGTACAGAAATTCTCGATGGCTATAAATTTTTGAAACTATCGAATTTGAAATTAAACTGGCACGCCTCGGTACAGTATGGCGTAGGATGAATTAATTTTCACCGTGAGTTGGAAGACCAGGCTGGTTATACATATGTATAGTTGAGGGGACAGGCTGGTAGAGGCACTGGAGAAGTAGTAAGGGAGCATAACTTGAAAGGACTGGAACTACAACGGGAACGTCGAATGTCGCTCGGAATGAAAATTGGTATAGACGTCGTTCGCTTGCACTAGTCCATATTGTATGACACCGCGAAATTCAGATGATTTATTACGTAATATCACAGCTACGCTCGGAGATCCCGATTTCCTCCTCCGCAATTTCGCCGCCACAGCTTCGCTACGTATATCCCCCTACCGTGATCTCGCAGATTCCTCTTCTCCCCTGGTCGTTCTACCTTTCTATCGGCATGGCGCTACACTTGGAGACCGTCCAATTGAAAATTTGACTTTAAAAAGGATTTATCGACTAGAACGAGATGCTCGCGCTTCTATTCGTATACGATCAACTTATCGCGATAGCTTCGAAAATAATTTAGAAACTGACGTCTATCACGCGCCAGTTTCGTTTCTCATCGATTTAATTTCCTTGCGATATTATTGGGGAACTTGGAAAGCGCGAGGAAGATGGCTGGAGGCGTGGCGCACAGAGCTGCGCGAAACGTTAACGAGGATCGAGCGAGATCAAAGATTAGCAGAGTCGGTAGATTCGACTTGGAAACATTTCGTCAGGGTTGCAGCTGAAGCGAGATGTTCACCCGTTCGCACCAACGAAACTGAAGAACATCTTCCAATTTTCGTCTGGATGTGATGTAGGTCTTAGCCCTTGGAAGCTGGGATGCTCGATACGTGACGGCATTATAGATTTTGTGCGCGAAAAAGGTCGAGTACAGTTACGGAATGATAACATTTTCAACGACGGTCGATCTCAGGATTCTCTCTGTCCTTTTTTTGTTTTGGATATAGCGAGCCAGCAGTAGCAACGTGCTCGCAGCTGTTCGCTCACACTATAGTGGTTTACTTTTTCGCCTTCTGATGATTAGAGATGGACACGGTAGTGGGATGATTCGCCTTCTAATTTATAGATATTTACGTACGTACGTATCAATCGTCTTCAGCGTCTTGTTACACAAAGGGTAATAAGAGTTCCGAATTAATTTGAGTAATAGTAAACATGCCATTTGCAAAGGAATATTTCATATTACGTTCGACTTGGAGAATATTAGAATATTGCGGTAGAATATTATTCCGAAGCAAACGGTTACGCAAATAGAAAGGAAAACGCATAGATTTCTTGTGTAAAGATGCGGAATTTTGTGCCAACGGTTTTCGCAGACCAGGTCGGCACGACCCTTGTGAAACATTTAAACTGCGACTTTCTGTTCCCTCAGTTGCGAGTTTCAAAGATTTCTTCAATTTCGCTGAGTGAAATCGGTAATTTTAATTTTTCTATAACTAAATTATAGAAAATTTATCGACGTCGCAAGTTAAGCTATATACACGTGTACTTTACTCGAGGGATAACGATAAATTGACGTCACGATGCATCGAGATTTTTTAAATTTTTGCTCGTATCGTGATCGCTTCAAAGTTAACGTATCACGATCCATCGAGTTTACTACCAAACCAAAATTGAAACCGTGTCGTATCGATTAAAAGCGAACTTCTCTTCTGTTTGTTTCAAACGTACGAATCCTGTCCGACAAACCTTCGCTTATTCTTCTGAAAATATTCGTCTTGGATAGCTTCGATCGTTGCGGTTCCATTTTGCGATATTTTTCGTCGAGCTTAAATTTCAAACTCATTTAAGCGCCAATTAAAAATATTCAACGGACGTTTTTCTGGAAAATATTATGTCGCCCAGGTTTTCACAAATTAGATCTCGTGTTACAGTCTCGCACATTTCATTCTAGCTAAAACTAGGAAGATAATATGTATATGTACGTGTAAGTACAGGCACAGCTGTTTCTTATTATCTGTAAGTTAAGTCTCACCATAGCGGTACATTTCCAGAGTATCGTTAGTTACATATCAGCGGTTTAGGATTGCGGCCTTACATACTCTGCCGCATAGATTGCTTCGTAAAGTAATTTTACAGCTGTAACTATACGATGCAGCGGCGAAACAGACGTAGCTACTTGTCAGATGCAACGAAGATATGCAAACACAATATGGAATTGGAGTTACGGACGAAAAACAATAAAATTAAATAGAAGGTAATCGTATTTGCTACCGTTCTAGCTTTTACATTACTGGTAGAACGTACTCTTCGTTGTATCATCCCTGCTGGATAATTTGAAAAAGAGTGATTTGTTATTTATAAACCGAAGAAAGAAAAAATAACAGATTTATGTAATTGCCACTATAGAATGGCATTGCTGAAATTCAAAACGCTTAAATCGCTTCGCACTTACCTGAAGTACAATATGCCTCTGTGTAAACTATTCACGCGCAAATATATTGCACCACATCGTGACTTATACTTCATTTGCTAGGCTAAAGATTAACGGCCATTAGTCAATATTAGCTTTTAATTAGCATACGCTCCTGCTTCTTTAATTACGTTGCATTTTGATAGCAATTTCTTCGCTATCGCGAGCGCAAGCGTTTGCCTTGAAAATACGTTTTTTCAATTTTTATTCTATTACAGAATAGTAGCGACTGTAATTAAGCGGCAATGTTGTAATAACTTTGATTTATGTTCTTTTTTTGCGCGAGGGAAAGTTTTGAAGGAAACTTTTTGAATTTCGCATCGCAATCTATCCGGTCGAAGCGTGTTCGTGCTTTTAAATAGTAGAGTTAACGTATGGAGACGTAAAAAAATTCCTGCCAATTTGTTAAATTTCACGTTTTTTAAATTTCAAGTATCTCGCTCAAAAGTGAAAGCTAACAAGTTGGGATTAGCTTCGTTGAACGTCCTCTTCGTTGCCGCTGACATCTTCGATGAAACTCGAAAACTTTCTCAACGTCATTTACTTCGCTTCTATTCACGCTTCTAAAGTAATCAGCTAGATTACCGGGGCATCGTTCAATCCTCTGTCGAATTCCACGTCTTCTTTCTCCGACGACGTTTCATGGATTCCTGGTAACCGTAACTGACAGCATTAACGATCAACGTCATAGCGCATAAAATTTATCAATAGCGCGTCTCTGTTCTTACCTCGATAATCAAAACTGCTATTGTTAAGGGTGCCAGTATCGAGATCGTTGGAATAAAAGGGAGCAATTGCGCGATATGTATAGAATCACATCTACCAAAGATCCGTAAATCGTATCGCAGTGGCAGGTGATCTCGCGTTTGCTGGAATTCGTTGTTGCGCAACGACGTGACGGTATGCTGGGCGAGAAGAATGTCGGCTCGTAGACAATGAGTCAGATCGAAAACAGAGCATCGTGTATTCTCAACGGTAAACTCGCGAAAAGGTTATACGTACGTGTTTTACCATGAGAGAAGCAACCGAACGTTGTCACAGAGAGATTTACTCGCGTGCCGTATGCCGCACAAGTTTTCTAATTAAGTATACCTAATGAGGAAACGCGCTGCTTCGCAGCTCGTGTAAATGGCAAAGACTGCATCCTCGACTCAGCTCGGCTGCGCGTTACACCACTGCATACAAACCGCCACCATTTGTGGCAATACTGGTGGAAACTGACGAACTTGTGTTTGCTTATGGCGCGAGCGACACGGCATGGCGTACCATCGAGATGAATGAGACAACGAAAGGGTAAGAAAGTGCTACAATGTCAGAGGAATGTAAGCTGTGTACGCAAAACTGACAATGTCAGATAGTGGTATACATGTATCATTATGGAGTGTGTATACAGATGGGTAACACGAGAACACACATACACACATACGGTGAAAATAATTTGTCAATGGCGCAAAGAAAAATATATACATCGTGTAAAGTCTGAGTCAACCAGGTTACATTGACGTTATGGGCAATTTTTTGGAAAGTGTAGTTTTACGAACGCAGGCTTGCTCGCGATAGAATTGAATTTCACAAGCTGCCAGAAAAGAAGTTCAGCGGAAAGGGAACTTCCTGAGATGATAGTATGCACAGCGATCTCCGCTGTTCTTTAGCTGTAAACGTTGCCAACGAAAACTTTATCTTTATTAACTCTCGCTCCAATCCACTCGCACTCTATTTTCGTTTAGTTGGATTTTCGGTTGTCCCGACATGTTTCTTAAACTAAGGGAATAACGTCGGGGATTAAACTTGATTATAACTTTGGAAAAAGGAACGAGACCAACAGCTTTTGATTGGCTCGAAGTTTCGCTAAAGGAAAGTCAATTTTGTCAGAACGTATGTATTATATATTTGTTCGGTAACATTACAAATTGCGTATGAGGCCCGTCTCTTGACGATGATAGTACACGCGTTCAAAGCCTGCACGACGCCCTTTTTCGTTCTAATTTTCGGGGAGTGTAGTTTTGCTTTCTTTAGATGGACGAGAATCGTGGTAATTCGTGCGGCTTATCGTTCGGTCTCGGTCGTTACGTAGAAAATCTCACAAGTTCGCTTGACGTTTCGTAGTTACCAAGCACGCGAGGACCGGTTATCGTTCGACGTGTTCCAACAATTGCGACTACAATTAAAGGCTGAATTTCACTGGTTTTCTGATCGTTAATCCAATACCCGGAACGCGACTGGGAAGCGGCCGATGAACATGTCGCGCTATATCGACGCATTTCGGGGTTTTATCGACAATTAAGATAAGGATCGTTGAGGTGCGCTATGTGTGTACATTTAACGATGTTCTATCATTTCATTCTGAACGCTCTCCGGTCCAATTAAAATGGCAATTCACCGAGCTACCCATTGCCTACAATGCCCATTGAGTCATCGTTTACCGATGGCTATGCTTCTATTGCTTCCCTTTCTTGTTATTTCTTTTTTTTTTTTTGAACATATTCTTAGAGCGTTTAATGGGAGAAGAGATTAGCCGGCGCGTGAAAGCAAGAAATCGATGTTTAACTCGGCTGGAAATTAATTACGCGTTTCGCCAATAACATTAGCGGTTTCCGTCAGGTACACGAACCACGTAAATAATGAAATTACGGCTGCTGCAAGCGTGAGTTGGAGATTTATAACGCGTCAGGGGTCGTAAATTTTCACGCAGGCAGAAGAAAGACACGATTTTGGCAAAGATTTCTCGGGATGAGGTCAAAGGTCAGAAAATTCTATCGATCCAAGACACTTCTGGTTTAAAAGTATTTGATGACGCGCGTTTTCAACTGCAATTGGAATCCGTCTGAAGGAACGTGAACATTGAAGAGATGAGGGCTTTGAGCGAAATGAAAAAAGTTTGTAACTAGATTACGTGCTTAACGAGGAGATTGACGCGTATTGTTCGCTCCATTAAGTTCATTCGGAGCGGTTTGTCGGATTTGTTAATTCTGTCGTCGCGATGACAACCACTTCTTTGACTCGTCTTTTGCCTTTTAGCTTACTACCTCACGCCATTGCCACTGCCATTGTTACCGATTGCGTTTATCGAAGGAAACTAGATCATCAGGAATTCTACGAGTTTACTCGTATTTGACATTTAACCCGCGTAATTTGTGCAAGACTCATTTACAAGTTTAACGAGAGGAGGCTGCCTGGTGCGCGTGCAAAGACCGTCGAACTTCTCTTTGCCGTATTCTGTTGATTAGGAAAATTTGGCGTCCAAATTTCCTGGTTGTGGACCAAATTCCTTTGATCTCCCTTTCAACTGTCACGCGTGTTCTTTTTCATTTTTCTCGCGAATCGCAACTTGAAGTATGAGAAGCGAAGCTTCCGTCGAGTTGGAGGACGAGTTTATCGATCAAGAATAGTACTAAATAAATGATCAAAATTCTCTTCTTTATCTCGACGTCGACACAGCGTTGGACCGTAGATTTTTCGATTCAACGAAGCGCGTCGAAGTTTCTGGAAATCTCATTCGACGGACGGAGTTACGCGACATCTACGACGGATACTAGACTTCGACGTCTTATAATAAAAGTTACGTGTGTTCGTTTTGTACAGCGTCCACGTACGTGGGATCAGATCGACGAGGTTTCGTTGGTCGTAAGACGAGAAATTCTTTCGCCGTTAAAAACGTCGAAGTTTCCACTTCTCTTCATGGAAATCAACTTTACGCCTTATGCCTTTCCACGTCCACGTGTCTTGTCCAAATCATATTTCTATCTGCGTGGATAGCGATCCACTCTTCTTTTCATTATCTGGCATAAAAAACTTGGTTCATACTGAATTTAATTTCACTATGGGTCTCGCCATCGAGAAAGATGTGTCCATCTGTCGAGAAAAGGTACATATTTGACGTTTTACAGAAAGAACAGACTTCCGTGATAGGAGAGCAGATCGAAAAAAGATCTTTTCTCGATAGAAATTCTCGCGAACGTATTGTTCCACTTTTACTTTCGTTGGTTCATCTCGGTTTTCGTGGCTGCTTCTAATGCCAATTCCATTGAGGGTTGAGCTACGCCCCGACGATTCGAATAACGGCGAGTCTAGCGCGCATGGTTAGATTCGTGCCGATGGTGCTGACACTCGGCTGCACCATCGTGTCGGTAGTTCTCTATCCGGTTTAATTTCACCTTCGAACGAACAGATGGAAAAGAAGTCGATGAGAGGTGAGAAAAAAAGAAAGAGAAAGAGCCGAGAAAAGATAGACCGCGTATCCGAACTTACATGGCATGGCAGCCAGACAATGCACACACAGAGAACCTGTTTCACCCAGTTATTTCCCCGTAATTCTACCACTTATTTTGATAATGAGATGTCATCGAATGAACAATCACGACCGACTTTGAGTTTTCCTTTTTCCTTTGTAGGTGTTGAAAATCGTTGCTGTTACTTGACAGAATCGCTGCACGGTGTCGCAAGCTGGCGAGGAAAATATTTCTCCGTTGTATTCTCGGATCTCGTGAAATATAAATCCCTTTTATCCGCGGGCACATAAAGAAGTGTGTGTTTTTCACGAGTAAACGAAAGTTTGCCGTGGTACTCGGCTGCCAACAAGCGAAACCTTAATATTCGCCGGGACCGAAATTATATTCGCGATTGCAGCACATTCTCGGTCTTCTTCTGGTAAATTGCACAAGCTGCGCTGCGTGTCTCTCAATGGATAAAAACTAATTGGCTACGACCCTCT
This sequence comes from Bombus terrestris, assembly GCF_910591885.1. Classification (NCBI taxonomy): domain Eukaryota; kingdom Metazoa; phylum Arthropoda; class Insecta; order Hymenoptera; family Apidae; genus Bombus; species Bombus terrestris. The sequence continues at coordinate 14,939,529 of NC_063277.1, read as the reverse complement.
TGCTGTGCACGAGAGAACATTATTTTGGAAATTCAGCTTTCTGTCATGATTAAATGGGAAGTTAGACGTTTGTTTAACGAGATGGTCGGTGTTTCGATAAGTTGCTACGAAATTACGATCTCTCGGCGGAACCGTAAACACTCTGAGCTAAAAATTCCCACGAAACGGAATAACATGGAACGGTATAAAATGGAAAACAGGCAAGCTATCAAACTTTCGTTTGAGTTTCGGTTTAGTGGTCTTACTATGACGCCTGGACTAATGAGAATGCCAGAGCATTCGGAATGCAAGTACACATCGGCAAGATGGTCCATGTTCGCGTCGATTCGAAGCTTGTTTAGGTTCGGTAAACAAACGCGCAGTTACACCACGATTAAATCATCGCGCCAGATGCTTAAGCGGTGTCCACGCTACGTCCCTACGTCGCGCTCGGTCGCACTGCACGAGCCCAACAGCATCGATTTATCGATTTCCTCTCTTTCGAATCGTTTATGATGCGCTGTAACGAAAGGACAGCGAAAGAAATGTCGCATTTCGCTGTACTTTACTTTGATTATGGACGATCCTTTGTTTCTCATAAATGGCCGTCGTATTGGAAAGGAAAGCTGTCCGAACCTGAACGACCATTCAAATTATCCGCCGACAGTTTTACGGTCGTGTAATCGCATTAAATCGTTTATTCGTTTATTCGAAAAACGAATGCTTCTCGCTCGATGATTGTCGTCCGTGATACGAACAAGAGAACAAACACAACGCGATGTACAATTTCGAGAGAATGCATTAAACGTGCCAAGAAGAATATTCTCAACGATAGGAAACGTATGAAATGACACGAAGAATACAAGGGCGCAGATATACAAGATTTATCAGAGAACTGCAACAAGTTGTTCATTGTGCCATTTGAACGAGCAGATTATATCTTCATCGTTGTTGTATTAATTTTTATAGCGTCAATTTAAAAACCTTTGATTATTCTTATCAAACCTTTGATCATCTTAGCTCACTTTATAACTTCTATTTCCGCTTTTGCATATCGTTGTAAATTCTAGTATTATGCTGCAAGGTATTTGTGTTACGTTATAAGATCGTAATTTGAAAGTAAAATCACGGAGTTTTGAAAGAAAACATTTGTTTAAAAGATAAGTAGTTAAGGGAAACATTTTGGTACATTGAATTTGATTTTACGAACGTTAAATTTAAACGTTAAATTTCGCCACACCGAGCTCCGGGCCTTTCTCGCATTATTCCGACACATAGAACCTTCCTTTTCTCGTTCCTTCACTCTCGCGCGAGGAAAAAGGGGCGTAGCGTCCGAGGTGGTCGTTATACGACGGATATTTCGTTTCTTCTTTGAAAGAAGCAAGGAAGTGCATTAGTCAAAGGTTGCGAGACGGTTCGAGAGCTCGTTTCCTTTCAGCAAGCGCATTAATAACAACTAATAAGTTTCACGCATTATGTCCTTTTTTAGTAATTATGATCGCTAATTATCACCGTGTTAGCTTCTGTCTTATTCCCAAGAAGAAATGCGTATCATAGACGCGTCCAAATAACAAACAACGATAATAAAGTGTAAATTGTCAGATTTCAATATGCATTATTACGTATTATTACGCATGTATACGCGCATTTGCGATGCAAACGACGATACGAAATAATTCCCAGGCTTGGTTGTCATTAGAAGAAAACGAATGAAACGAGACAAATTTAACGAATGTTACAAATAGTACGAATTTCAGCCCTTTATATGTCTCTTTGCGATGCAAAAGGATGCAATATACATAATTCGACACGGAATAAAATACTACAGAGTTATAAGAGTAAAAAATTCGTGTAAGAGGCCGCGTGTCGTAAAAAAAAGAGAGAAAGGAAACGGAGGGTTGCTATTTCTTTGACTCACGTTATAATTATTTCGCTCCATATTCGCCGTAGGCTACTTTCACGTTCCATCAGCACTTTCATGCAACTTGGGCCTTGAAGAAGATAATTTAGCAATGACACGGTGCGTCGACACGCAAAGGAACGGGTAAAGGGACATCACGCGAGAAGGTAATGATAGATGCAAAGAGAGAGGAATTGATAAAATAGGGAAAAGGGAGTAAGTGCGAGGAAAAAGAAGATGGAAAAGGGAGAAAATAGTGAACGAACTGCGAACCTTGAAAAGCGAAGTAATTAGCAAGAATGCCCTAGTAAATGTTACTGCCTCTTGGAAACAGAAATTCTCGCTGCGAGCCAGAGCTTGTCCTTTTATCTTGTCTGTGAATATTCTAATGAATAGTCGGGGAATTTCTCCGATGCATTGCCAATCGATATTAACAGAGGTACTGGAAGATGGAACGCGAGAAATCTCGAGTATGATGGGTCGTGTTCGCTCGATCGAAATACTTCCGCCTTCGTATTTTCGATACCTCCGTAATATTTAATGCGCTTGTTCGAATAAATGGTAGTAGCTTTCGTTGTCTCGCGAGAGTACGCTTCAACTTCACCGCGCAAGACAAATTCAAATAATCATTCTGGCATGAAATGTTTCGTATTCCCTAGAAAAAAGATCGGAAGCCTGATGAGGAGGGGTTTATATTTGACAAGGTATTCGTATTCGCGAGATTGTTCTCCTAAAAGATTCAACGTTTCAAGCTGCGCACCAAAATCACGTGCACAGACGTTCGTCGGGTTAACTCGGTTTGTTGAATGTAGCCGAATGTATGAAATTTCAGAGACGCTCTCCAGTTCAAGAGATTGAATTGATTCTTGAAATTCGTAGAATTCTCAATAGAGATAGCATTGGAATGTCGATCAAATACTATTTTCAGCGGAGCAAATTGAATTTGTCAATAATCGAATTAGTAAGCTCGAAGTTAATCGAATCCAAAACGTATTGCCATTAGTAATTTGTCATCGAATACGAATCAATCTCGTTCGGTCAAAGCGAGAAGACGTAAGAAACGTTCCTTGTCGTGCATCAAAATGACAAAAACAATCGTTAAAAACGATCGTGGCAAACAATGAACTATAATTTTGTCTTCTACTTCGTGGTTTTGCTGGAACATCAAGATTCGATCAATTACGAAACTGGCGTTCTTCCTTCGCTAATTCGTAGGTAAAGGCATTGACCGAACAATAATGAACGCGCGAAGCTCTTTTCGATTTCCTTCAAACAGTTGGTTTATGGTCCTGCTTGTATGAGTTACTTCGTATACCTACAAAGTTTCTTAAAGGATTTTTCTTTTACATTCGAGATTCCTGAATATTCGATTGAAATACTTACTAAACGAAAAATCAAATATATATAAATCCGAGATTTTCATACTGCTGTTACATAGCGCGGTAGAAAATTTATACGAAATAAACGACTTAGATCGTAAAAAATATTAATGAATTCGCATTAGTGAATTTATACGTGGTTTTGCGTTTGGTATGATTGTAATATGTAACGTGTCTTTCGCAGTGACGCATACGCTTATTATTACGTTGCCATGTGCAAACAATTATTTGCCACCAAATATTTGGCAGACCAACTTCACCTCGTTTCTTCCACAAGTGTACTTAAGCAAACACGTATTTACTTAAACGCATTAATTAACGCAAACACGTCATAATCATTCTGTGATATTACGTTGTTTAATTTTTGTCACGTCTTTTAAAGGAAAAAGTTTTCTTTTCGTCGATATATGCTGAAACGGTGGACCGAGGTAGAAATTACGTTTAAATCAATCTTTCTAAAATTGAACGACAAATCGATTCGTATCTATATCGAATCAGCCAACACACTTGGAAAATTTGATAACAAGTAAAATTCGTAGATCAAAATGGTACACATAGTCATGACATAGTTGAACACTGATGCGAAGATAGATACAGCCCATTTAATTAAACGCCACGGTGATTGCCGGTTAATCGCAACGTCAATTTGAAGAGCGCATTGTTAAGATTATAATGACGAGGAAGCTGCGTGGTAGATGGAGTATGATTTCTATTCATCGCAGATTTCACACGTAATATTGAACAATACCATTATTCGTTAGGGGTTTCATGTATACTGCTATCATAAATCGTAACAGATAGTATATGCTTGGAAAGAAGCCGGTGGTTTTTAGATGTATCGCGGAAATGTTTTCTGTGGTGAATAACGGTTAACTGATTTTCGCAAACAGGATAGAAGGAGCAACGGTATGTTACGAGGAAGAATGAAAATGACATCGAAAATAAAGACGTTGCTCGTGCAACCTCGTACTCCCATTTCTCTGATCTCTTAACTGTCCGAACTTTCACGTAAATTTCTGCATTTTAGTATTTGCATTGGAAGCAACGCCTAATATATGTTAATATGTGTTTCACGAAAACATACAAAATCAGACGATTTTTACATAATGCTCAGCTGAAAAGGGAATGCGATGTGAATAAAATGCGGAGAATACGTCGGAGAATAAAAGCAGTTGCACAGGCTCGTCCTTTCTGGTTAAACGCGGTAGCAGCGGCTGCGTAGATACTAGTCGCAGTGACAATGCGGATTATGGTCGTGTATGTTGATTCGAATCCCTCGAATCGTATGGAAAGAGCAGTAATAATGCCGATTGGTTTTCTATCGTTGTCTCTCACTGTAGGCCTATGCTCGTACTTTTTTATGCAGTAGAAATGTCATATTGCGTGCGCTTCCGTATGCGTTTCTCCATTGGCTGAAAAAATTCGAAAGAAGGAAATCGTATTGTGGTAGCAACCCTATTAATTTGAATAAGAAGTCATTGGACTTGTGTGATCCATCGACGTCCTTCGTCGCGTTTCTAAAGAAGGACATAATACAATCCATATGAAAATTTGAAATAATTAAAAACGCGAAAGATCAAAGTAACGCATGACGCAGGAAGCGTGTGAAGCCTTAGAATATTCTTGCAGGGATACGCGGTAAGAATATAAAGGGATAAAGATCCATAATTTGTTTTGAATACCGTAATGTTGAAATTTTTATTCGACATAGCGATGAAAGTCGATAAAAATACTGCCGCAACGAAAAAGCGATTCTGAAAATTTGCATACTGTTGTTTACGGAACAAAAAGGGAGGAAGTCATTAAAAATATTCGGGCATCCGCGTTCCAATAAAATATTGCAATATTGTACGGACAGAAATGAAAAATAATAGATCGCGAGACCGATAATCGTTCGAAAATTAATACATATATCAGATAATGAGAATCAGACAGCGAGAAACGGAACGTAACTTAAGATTTATTTATACTCTCGTTGGAACGTGCAAGATTTACGAATTGGATCTTGCATGTTGTTGCTTACAGATAGGATGGAGGAAAGTGCCGATTCCCTGAAATTAACGTATACCCGAGAGGCAACGATAAATCACGTTGTTGCATGGAACCTCTGTATCCTGAATCTCGGTGAGAATTATCTAGGGTATTTTAGCGTATTACTTAATACACTAACGAATTACAAAGCATTAGGTTTATTTGTAGTCTCGCCACGCGATAGAAAGGTTCGAACTTTGTCGACAAGCGAATTGATAGAAATCCGAGAAGATAAGGATCCGAAAGATTAATCGTGGCTCTTCTGATGGACGTTAAAAAGCAAACGTATCGTCGTTTATCGCGCGATTAATAGGACGAGAGAATTGGAAACCAGGACGCAGAGGTGAATGATCATTGAACTGGCGCAAAAGCGGCCCAATCGACATATAGCGCGTCGCCGTAGCGAGATCGATGTATCTTCTTGCTCGCGTAATCCATCAATCGGCCGCTGAAGACAATGGACAGATACCCTTCGTATTAGCTTCCTATCTCCAATACGGCCCTTTCTTCGGTATTATAACGTCACTCAGGATTTCCGGGTCGTTTCATCGCTATCCGGTCGATGATAATCCTCACCCATTACGCATGCAGAGGTTCCTTTCAGTTCTATGCTGTGCTCTTTCTCTCTCTCTCTCTCTCTCTCTCTCTGTCTTCGTGTTTCAAACACCTGCTCGACTCTCAACGTCGGCAAGTCTCTGTGTCTTCTATCTGTTCAGTATCCTCTTTGTTGTTTTCTCAAAGATTGCTGACGAGTTCCTATAGATGCGCACGTGTCTCTAAACCGATTCACTTTTACAGCCAGCCTGTACAATTATATTACGTATGCAACATTGCAATTTGCATCTGCTCTGCGCGTACAGTTTCTCGAGTAGAAATAGTCGGTACATGCTGAAGCAAGGAGAATACTTATCGGCACATGACCAACGACCGACCAGTTACGTTACTACAGACATTACGTTTCTTGTTAGCATTTGCACGCTTAACCTGCTAATCTCTTAGTCTATTACTTTATTCTCCACCTCTCTTAGACTTCTATTTTTTGCCTCTCTAGTTTTATGGCTTGCCTAAATTTTTTCTTCGTCATTCTTTACGCTTTAGGTTATTCGAGTGGTCTTTTGCTCCTTTAGCCAGCGCTCGCCATTACCGTCGGTTTTTTCTCGCCTTACAATGACTATTTAACAAGACATTTTCTCGAGTGTCGTTTGCCAGAGTATTTACCATCCTGAAGCTACCAGTTAAAACTTCCACTTAGAGAATATTCTTTTGCATGGCAGAGAGTTTGCACGGCAGAGATCTTCGAAACCAAACTCCGTCGCTGTAATCGCTTACACGAACACCACTTACAAACTCCAAACCATGAAGTCCTATGATGTACTCGTACGGGGTTAATCGTTGCGTGGTTAACAATACGTTTACCCGAAATGCCTTAGAGTCTATTTACTGGCAATGGGCTCGTATCATGAAATATTCCAAGAATGCTTTCGCTCTTATGGTTCAAGAAGGGGAGAGAGAATAGACGCAATCTAAGTTTGGACCAGCACGAGCTAAGGAAAAGTCCCCTGTTAACTGTTTGGCTTTACGAGAACGGTGTTGGCTCTTATCCGGAATTTCCGAGCGTTCATTCGATTTTTGGAAAACACTCGTTTCAAGCGTGTTAACAGCGAGTGTCGTGTTATAGTTAAAAATTGTTTCGACGGCAGTGAATCGCGAAACATCGCTAGCAACAGATCATCGATTCTTCGAGCCTGAATGTACAGGAATTTTGACTCGGTAATTCGATCTTAATTAGAAGCACGGTAGGATGAGCATTTCCAAGCGATCATTCCGATGTCTGTCCTTTAAGCAATTTCTGTAATTAAATAATTCCAAGCGAGCTGTAAGTCGAAGAGTAATAACCGGATTTCAAACGCTACTAATTATTCATTGAGCCACTGACAGCTAATTAACAACGTGTCGAATGATTCAACGATGCCAGTCTTAAATTCGACGATTAACTCCTCAATTTCCAAGAATTTCCTTGCGTAACTATCTGAGACAATCGGTGTAGCCGTAAAGCGAAAGAGCCGCTTGAAAACAGCCAAGAGGCGAAAGAGATGAAAAAGTAGTAGAATTCGTCACGGTAGACGCGCGTATACACGCAGCATGAATTCAGACGAATGAAATAGTGGACTCGTAATGCTGGCCACAGAACGAGGGAGCCTGAAATTACAACGTAGATTCGTTGTCGTTGCCTCGAAACGACTGGGGAGGCGGAAAAAGCGCTAAAGAATAAAGAGGAAAGGGAAGAAGGAGACACGACACCAGTTAGCTACTACGCGTACGTAAATGGTGTAGGAACAAGAAGCCGGTGTGACTGCAGCTAACCAGACGAAGAAAAAAAAGAAAGGAGAAGTGCAGAAGAGCTAAGCACTCCATTTAATCTACCGTGTTGCATAAATGCATAATCTCCGCAACCTCAAACCGGCAGGTAACAGATGCTTCTTCCCGCTTTGGTGTCTCGTTTCTGAACTTAGTCGTGTCTGCGGTTTACGTTGTTCAAAAGAAGATTCGTTAAAAGGCGAAGAGACCGTCAAAGAAATCTGCTTCATACGCCCCGTCACCTTTGTACGAAACGTCTGTCTCTGCTCCGTTTTTATATTCCACAGTGTAGTAACAGTTTAAAATATCTTTAATTTAAACGGTTTTAGAAATACTCCTGTCGTTATTTCAATAGAATTCATAAAACGATAAAGAACGTTATATCGTCGTCTTCCGTTATTTCGGCGACGAATTTCTGATTCACCCTTCGAGCTACGATTTCTCGCATGATATCTCGATAAGGTAATTCGCGTGAAACGTTATTATACCGAACTCCCAGCAGTCCATCGTACACCAGCAATGCTCGATGTCGATGCTGTTCACGTTGGACCGATTTCGAGTAATGACGCATTAAGTTCTCCCATTGTCAATAATTAGGACAATGCGCTCTGTGATAATCCAATAACGTTCACTCAATTACGCGCAAGATCCCTTAATCTACTATTTGTGGTTATCATGCGATCGCGACGAACACGAGAAACCGTCGATCTTCGATGGCTGCGAAATCTACTGCTCTTTGTGTTTATCTTTTGCATGCAGAACATCTTCTTAGTATAATACCCAAATAAATTGTAATTCGTATTAGGTTTGGACGTGTAACGACTATACCAATTCTGCAACGAACATTATTGCGTTTGTGGATCTCCATCATTATCCTGAATCGTAACTAACTAAAGCACGGTGTTTCGTAGAATCGACGAGAGAGAGAGGGAGGGAGAGAGAGAGAGAGAAAGCGAGCGCACGCGAGATTGCGAGAAACCCGTACTGGGCTAGTTGCAGGTCAATTTAATCCTGGACGGTAGTTCGAGTCCACTTAAGCACCTGGTAAATAGATTCCGATCGAGTAGTACCTATCCTGGATCCCTGCAGACATTCGATTCTCTCCGCTCTACTCTCGACCACTCGCTCTTATACTCCCGCTATCCTTCTCTCTTCTCAAACTATCTATCTGGAATTGTCCGCCGTCGGCCCTACCTCGCCGTCTCCTTTCTTTCGCGTTTATCCTGTACTCGTTAAAGACAAAACGAAGAGTATTTCGAGTACAGTCGAGTTAGCATTCAAATCAATATCCATTCATCCTCGCCGACTCGATAATTCTGCTCGGTTATCTGAAATAAAGTCGATATAATCACAGGGAGAAAAAGGGCTGATAGCTCAACGGCGTGATTCAGACGCGATTCGAAATGAAAGGAAATCGAGAAAACTGAGTGGTGGAACGTTGTACGGGGCGAGCACTAATGTCCGTCCTTCATGATTTAACTTGAGAGTATTTTTTCTTGTCCAATGTATGTGCGATTCGCGATCTTTTCAACAGCGCGTGCTCGTAAAAGATATTTCTATTTTGAAATAAATGTAACGATTAACCGGATATTCAGCGTAAACGCTAAGATGGATAAAGGATAACTAAGAAGTTAGTCGATGCTTTGATCTTTATTTATATAGGAATAAAGCAAGAGGGAGAAACAAAACATTGACCTATTCTCGTTGATTGAGAAAACCTTCATGGTAATTGCCATACGTGCAAGCGTGCAACTATTTAGAACCAAGTTGAGTAATTTCTATAGAAATTTGCGACTTTCGTTAACATTTTAATTACTAATGGAAAGCTTTTAATTAATAGAGCTATTTGTACGGAACATTATTATTAATATTATTAGTTGAGCTTTTGTGGAAATTTGCGTAATCCGAATTACTTTTGCAGCTATTAATGCTTGCTCTGCGATGTTGAAAATTTTAACGAATACTTCTGTCGATGACAAATCGATGCGTGTTAGTTCTAGTGAAAACTTAATCGATATTTTACAACCGAGGAAATGTAGAACGACGTAGAACGACGTAGAATTTACGAATGAGCGTTCATAAAAGAAATTGAGCGTAAGATAGAAAGAGTTCCGTGCTTTGGTGAAACGTCCGTCACCAGGACGGATAAAAATCTTGCGAACGAAAAGCGATGGCATGATTCGATTGGACGACAGCTGCCAGCCGACGCGACTTCTCTCTAACGATAATTACGTTTGCGTCAACGTGCGATTCTTTTTCGCGACGCGGTTCCCCCGAGGGTACGTCGATCGGGTGCGGTCGTGCCGTTGTCGTCGTCGTCTTCGTTCTCGTCGTCGTCGCGTCGTCGTCGTCAAAAATAGCCACGTAATTGACCGATTTCTCGTAAACTACTGACATGTCAGGCTTGAAGCATATTTTGCTATTTTCTGGTTCGTTACGTCCACCTCTCGATAAATTTTCGTGCAACACACGTGACTTTCATGGCTGTTAGTTTTTCGCTTCAATTCATTACTCCGATGAATAATGACGACGTTAGACAGATCAGTCCGCTGTTCTTTTTACAACACGTGTTCAAAGTATATCGACGTATTTCAAATCTGAAAAAGATTTCCTTGTAAATAGCTGTATCTGAAAGAGTTTATTTCTTTGACGTCGCTCCGAAGATGATCGGACATACACATATCGATTAGTGCACAGTGACTGCACATGCATTCACTGCCACGTAGGTGGCAGCCGCGCGATAATACAAAGGCGACATCTCCTTGATGACACGCCCATGTTGCGGCGACGACCACCGAAACTATCCAGAGGAATCGAAGGATTCGCAGAGTATCAGCAATCAAAAGTTTACTTACGGAGGGGTAACGCGAGGCTGCGGATAATCTCAACTTTCCTCGACAGGAAAAATTCTGAGATTAAAATTTAATTAACATCGTAACGCCTCGTCGGATCGTAGATGAAGCGTAATTAAAGAGTAACAATGGGACTAAGCGGTCTACTGGCAAGTATTGCGAAATGGCAGTTTTTAAAATGTCAAACGCATAATGAAAAGTACCTATTCTGCAACGAATTTAGCGAAACATTTGGAAGAACGTGACAAATACGAAAGCAATAGGGTTCTTTAAAAAAAGAAAGAACGTGAATGTATCTCGATACGGATTCCAGGAAGGAAAGGCAGGGGCGTTTAAACTCCACTTTGGGTTCTTTCGGTGACCCTTGGTGTGCTGCATCGAGTTAAAGCAAGGAAATCGTGAGAGTTACGATTGCCACGGATAAATAAATGCAACGGAGTGTCTGTGCACACGATGGACTTCGAAACGGAACTCCTTCCACCGATCCTACCGGTTTCTCCATTCCTTTGTTTCTCAGGCTTGTTTATCGAGACATTGGATGGCAGAGGGCCGACTCTCTAACTTTGCTTCTTTTCTATCCGTTTTTCTCTGACGCGGCGCAGCGCGCGGGAGGAATGTTTCTTCAGATCGTCGCATTTTTCTTCCGTCTCGGTTACATCGGTCGTGCTCTTCTCTCCTATCCTCCTCATTCCCTGTCTTTTTCCTTTTACGTTCCTTTCTCCGATTCCTATACACTCTTTGTTGTTTTCGTTGCACCGGATGTACCACAGTTCACAATCACTCTCCGACTTCTTTCATTCGTTCTCTGATTATTGATCTTACTCTTTCCACCTTCTTTCGTTCTGTTCACGAGACTCTGAGCCGAAGGTGTTCGCAACGAGTCACTATTTTTCACTTCTCGAGTCTTCTTTCGTCTGCTTCTGCTTTTCATATAATCAAATTAGATTCCAAAATAATGCAGGAATATTTCGGTTGCACGTTTCACAGGAAAAATGCAGCGCCAGCCAATCTCTTTCAACTGTGTTTCCGTATCTTATGAATTTCCGAAAAATTCTTGAACGAGTTTTCTATATTTTAAACTTACGAACTTCTAAAGGCAATACGACTTCGGTTAATTGCGAATTTCGTCGTATTATTTCATTGTCCGCGTTTGGGACAATCCGAGCATTCCAAATTTCTAAAGGCAATAGCTGTCAATCGCAGCCGCGTGTCTCTCGATCTATGAATACAGACGTAGCGAGGTAGCTCAATATTTGCGAAAATGTTCGCTCGGTATATTTTAGTTCGGCCGTGCGGTTTTGCACAAGAGGCTCGTAATCCCGTGCACACACATGCCTTACTGTCTTCAGCGAGGTACTCGCAAGTTCAATCGATATCAATGGAATCTTCACGGCCATCAAATATTCCGAATAATTGGATTAGGCGAGCCGAGAATCCTTGCGAAAAGATTCTTCCGTTTTGTCTCAAACGTTTATATGATGCACAGTGCTGTTCGTGCTAGCCGATTTCCATTGTAAATTGTCAGAGTGCTGAAAAGTTTTGCATACTTGACGAGCGATTCCTGCTTCCGCACCTGACACAATTTCGCTTATGGATATGTGTTCGATATGTGTGAACATTGAAAAAAAGAAAAAAATAGTAATAGTATACGAGTCCGCGATAGAACATAGTCTTACGACAGGTGTTTTTATCGTAATTAATGCCTTGGAGTGCTGATACGTACAATCATTTTGATGTGTTTAATTATTAATTAGAGAGCCAGGATCATCTTTCATCTGGCCAAGCGTAGATACATTACGTCTGTCGTACTAATACTTGGCGCAATTTGATAAACGATCTCGATAAAGTTACTCGATCACTTCGAGATATCGCAGTTAGATAGACGGCTGGTTGAATTTATTCTACAGGTGGAAATAGATATATCACAAAAATATTCTTCCAGTTTCTTTCCGTGTTTCCAACACCCTCGTCCATCTTTCGTGCCCGTGCTTCATTTCATTCCCGCCTCAGATAGAAACGATAACGTGAATCACGACGATTGATGTTTCCTTTTGATGTTCCTTATAGTTTGCTCGAGCCGATCCCTATGCCAATTTTCGATGTCAACCTATTTATATTTCGGCGATAATGTAAAATATTTATATAGCCACAAGCACGCGATCTTTCCAATTCTTCTGCATATTCAAAAGTTTCATCAACGAAACTCGATAGCCGTGCTGAATTTACCGCACGAAAATCATCAAACTTTGCGTGTAGAAATTTATCTTCACCAAACGACGTAAATCCTATCCATCTGCTTTCGAGCTGAATAATTCTCGCTGACGCGTTTATAATTAGAAATCCTCACGAGAGAAACTAATCGGTCCTTTGATGTAAAGAATCCTTTTAAAACTTTAACGAACGCTAGCTGCGCTCCTTCAAATACGGCTACGAGCTAACGATTTATACTTCGATACTATGGGATTCGATATTCTTCGTTGACAAATCACCGGATCGGCCGAACTTTCCCAAACTCCGTTCAAGCAAACGAACGAGGACACTACTGGCACTGGTCAATTGGAAACTGATCTCGTACGTTGCTTCTTGTAGCTAGAAAGTAGGATCACGATTGATATAGGTATCTGTTTTAGAAAAAGTGGCTGCCTCGTTTTCTACCGAGAGTGTAAAAAGGCCCGAAACGGCAGAAGAAAGATAATTCTTTTTGTTCGATTTAATCAAATCCATGGAATAGTTTTTTTTTTTTTTACATCGGAGAATCGATAGTTTTATCAGAAAAGAGCCTTAACAATTGAATTGTGAGTAATGTAAAGACGTTGCGTTTAATAAGATATCAGAAACTGAGAGGAAACTAAACGCGAAAGCAGTAGAAAACACGGTAATAATTTTTGAAATAATACGTGCTTTTTCTTAGTCGAATGACAATTTGACAAGCTGTTTCGCGGTTTCGGTGTACTTATTCTCCGATTCTGTGGCTCTCGAACATGAGAATTTACGATTCTACGAATTTACGACCTTTCAATTTCTAACGTTTTACGTTTCTTATTCTAAATTCACGTTGTCCTGCACACTCGTTCGTCTCTTTCGTTATCTTTATTAATTAAAAGCCAGAAGAAAGATGTAACGGAAGAAAAGTCGAAAAGAAAAAAGGACCATTAAGGATCTAATATATAACAATAATAACGATGTAATCGAAACATCGGAAAAAGCAACCAGAGCTTCGCTCGAATTTCCATTCCGATTTGATTTATTTGCGATGTTGTTAACAGAGAGACTAATATTGTGCAATGTACATATATGTTTTAAGTCTATCGACGAATTCTAGATAGTTTTTACGTATGCACGTTCGTTATTGATATTTTTTAGCGAAAACGCGGTGCTCGATGCTCCGATGATTCGTTTACGCAACAGGAAACAGAAAGCGTTGGAGATGGGTCGTTAGAGAAAGTTAACGAAAAAAGATCAATTTTTCATGCAGCACCGATTGTGCGTTGGAAATCCGGAACACCGTTTCACTGGACGCGATTTTCCTAATATCGTTGACGACAAACAGCTTTCCATCGTTTCGATCTTTCGTCTTGAGACATATTTACCTCGATATCTTTTTATTAATGTCGAAAATTGTTGGCTTTAATTGTTTGTATGAATCGTTGATTACGGCATTAGCGAGGCTCGCAAGGTACGAAAGCGTCTTTTGTCTATGAGAAGAAACGGGCAACGAACGAGAAGCAAATGGTTAGACTGTCGTCGCAGCAAGTGAAGTTGGCCGACAATGAATCGGTCTGCCTGAAAAACGGAATTACTTATTCACAAGACCGAGAAGCCCTTCCTTGAGACAAGAAATCGGTAGCAAGGTTGGTGGCAACGGTCCTGGGATAAAAGTCTCTCGGACCAAAGAGCAGCCAGCAGGAGAGCACTTGGCTCTCGTCCAATGTTTGTTGACTGGAAATTTAGCAGCCGGCGATTGTTTTGGCTAGGTGCCATTATATCGTACGTGGAACGCGAATCACGCGACAAGGAGTCGCGTAATGTGGCCACGCCGCCGTCGCGTCGTGCAACTGATGCGACGGAAAACCGGTTATTTACCATCTTCACCCGCCTTTAATAACGATTCAAGCGTTATCCTCGCAAGGGCTTGGAATATCCTGACGTTGGTCAAACGCATTTTACGAAGCATAGATCTCAATAAGATCGAGATTCGTTCGTTCGGGAAAGAACGGAAGAGAAAATAGAAGAAACATCTTCGTTGTTAGCTTTATTTCTCTCTGACTCGATTGGAACTCGCTTGATCTCGTGCATCGTTTTCGATCGCTTTGTATTTGAACGATTATCATCGTTGGAACGGACATTGCGTCACGTTGAAGCGAAGCTCGTTCTTTCAGATCATTGTCTCTTTTTCCTCGCAGCTCGATGAATACCATGGGAGCGAGCTCGTACCGATGAATTTCACCATAAATAATAAGAACACTGGGGGAAGACGGCGTCTGTCGGTATTAGAGATCGTACGAGGCGAAGAATAATGGCGGGAAAGAATGGAGGAGAGTAGAAAATGAACGAGCGAGCTTATAGAAGTAGATGTAGGTGCGAAGAGGGGCAAGGGGAGGGTTCGCCCGTACTGATTTCTATTTGACTTGCCGCTTCGGTCCTTTTTACCGACCAGCCCTCCGTATACGTTGTGTGCCTTGCCTTTTGAACAAGAAACAGGGGAAAATAATTCGTTGGATGGATCTCTGCAAGTGCTCCCTTTGCACTTCTTGCGTGAACTCGCGATATCGTCACTTTTAATTACTTTCGTCTGCATTTGTTATCTTTTGCACGAACGCGTACCAACTCTAACGTCCTTTGTAGCGTCAGATTAAAATCACACCTTCTTCGCCTTTCATAAGACAATATCTTTCAGTTCCTTGTCCAAAGCGCCCTTTGCGCTCGCTATCGAGTTACCGAATGGTCCCTTTGGTAAATTGAAATCCATTAGTAATTTACCAAGGTTGTATGTGCTTCGCGTCACAAGCTTCGATGTAGCAAATCTTCATGAACTGGAGTTCTCTCGGATGTTGCTGGATGATTATACAAATAGTTGGGATAATGCAAGAGTAACAGTGGCAGAAGTAACACACGCAAGCGAATTGGAACAAAATCTCTCGTCGGCGCGGCATAGCGCGGTACAAGGGTGCGATTAAGCTTCGTCCTCGTTGGCGTGTAGCTACACATCTCGTCGATTCGCTTTACTGCGAGTTAACGTGTGCGAGCGGTACGTTCCAAGCAAATATTTACTTTTCGCGAGCGAGACGGAGAAAGAAGGGCTTGCTCGTTAAACAAACCAGTCGGTTGGTAATGAGTAGGTACGTTCCGTTTAAATTTTCGCGTAACATTTTTAACGAACGTCCAGTAAACGCGTCGTCTCTGGCGAAACATCGCGTCGTTCAGCTATTCGAGACGATCGACAGAAGATAGGCGAACGGTTCCGCTGGCTCGAGATCCTTTGTCAAAATTAGGGCATAGACAACTCACGAATGCAGTAAGACGACAATTATATCGAGCGAATATTCCGCAACATATTGGAGATTCCTGCTAATCCAATGCGCATGTTGGGAGATACGTCAGCATCGGTTGATGTACCGTGACTGTTACTCCACGCGTATCCTCGCGTTTAGTCGTGTACATTTGTACACGCATGTACGGTGCGCGTGCCTACGTGGAACGCATCTGTGGCATTTCCGTTGTTCTCGTTACGCTGGTAGCAGTTGCTTGTAAATGTGCGCAACTACCGTTTGTACGGACCTGGTGTAACTGTCTTTCCATTAAGACGCGTTCCATCGAATATTTCGATGTGCACTTATTTTCATATAGGAGACTAGACTGTATACGATTTATTTAATAACAATTTTATTTTTGGAATCTTCGGTGGCGCTGTAAATCGAACGTATTCTTATTATGATTATTATAATTCGTTGCGTGGAGAACAACAGAGTCCTTATTGCTTCTCTAACAATGAACAGTTAAGAATTATAAAAATACAGTAGCAAAATACTTAAAAGTTTTCAGAAGTTTTACATAAAAGAGGAACAACATTTACATAAGCGTGCGAGAAGTGGTCTATCTGAACAGGTCTGAATTGTAATATCAGACGTAGTAACGTTTATTGGTTAAACAAACAGATCCGTTTCGTTCGGGATAATGTTTGATCGTATAGTGGCCGTTGCTAAACCTTACACGTCGAACGTGGAATTGGAAATTTCGCGAGCCGTCGTGCTTTGTGCTGTTCCATAACGATCAATGGTACAGCATATCAATACGTAAATGGTGTAGCACTTACTGCACAGCGTACCACTTTTGAGACTCGGAATATATGCTTTTCTAATAATGAAGTCCCGTCGATGTTTCCAGAAAATTCAGGTCAATTGATAGCGTCCCTAGGATCGACTGAAATTTCCACTCCACTCCATTTTACGATTATTCCATTTCGTTCTGCCAAATGTACCAAGTATACAAGAGATCTTGGGATCTTTACGTTGCTTCGACTTTACGACGAAGTTTAAGAATTTACAGGGCCTCGATATCGCCCGTTTTCATTTTGTAAATTGTATTCACCGACCATTATTAATTATCTAATAATCAAATTAATCGTTACGAAAGAATTTCGATTCGGCTGTCAGTTTCGCTTCTCAAATAGTAATTGCTTCGATTTATCGTCGTACGTTAGCAAATCAAGTGTAAAAGCACGCGATGCGACCTATAGAAACCATTTTTCCAACTTACATGAAAATCCTCGTTAAGCTCGATATCGCGTGACGTAAGTTATCGAGGAGGTCTTTGTCTTGCTACGTAAGAAACTTCAATGGTAAAAATAACGAAAGATTTTAGAAAAATTGTTGAAAAATAGAATGTAAACTATGGGTTCATAATGCGTTTCATATTGATCGTGTCATATTTTTATACAACCTGAAACTGCGGTAAGAAACAATACTTTAAATAACTTGCTTCTTAACATAGAATTTCTTTCGCACGAAGCTAACCTCGCGGGACGTATCTCCACTTTCCACCGATATGATGGAAATTGCCAGAAAAGTTTTTCCCTCCGGACGGACCTAAAACAGTCACGTTTTGACTACGCTATAAAATTATCAAATCGAAACAGATATCCACGTATATACGTATATTTAAAAAACTCGCTCGTTTTAGCGGATGGCGTTATTTGAAAAGTCAGCATATCCATTCAAATTTGTAATAAATTGTAAACTGCGTCAATTTACCAAATGTGATACTGAAGCGAACAGTGCTATATCAATTCGAAAAAGTTATTTTCGAGTGACGTTATATCACGCGTCAATATGAAATCAAATCGAATTAAAGCGATCGAATAGAGATATTTTTCGTTCCTCCTGAAATGATGCAGTGAAATGCACATATATAAATATTAATGTACGAGAGTAAACGAATCTTATGAAAACTAAATATCTATGCGCGTTATATCCAAAAATGTCGAAAGCACGAAAAACATCCATAAAAGCTGTGCCGAGAAAAACTACCGGTTTATTGATAGAAGATAACGAGGGCAAACGAGCGAGAAGGGGATAAAGTAAAAAGATTGCCGGAATACACGAAAAGACAAAATGATATACGAAAAACAAAAGGAACAGAAACACAGAATGCAGAGAAATAATATTCGCAATATATAAAGGATATTAATTCTATCTGGTCAGACATTAGGAGCGTAGCGTTGAACAAACACGAAACACCAACTGGATTAACATATCAATAATGTAACGGAGAATATTTGTATTGGAAAGTGGCGAATGACAACGAATGATTTTGGTTGAACTGAATTAAACTGTTTATTGTGAATTGAAGGCTTTACGCGTATTATGATTTGCAGAATGATGGGGGAATGGAAAGCCCATGGTGTGTGATTGTTACAGAATTGATAGAGTCGAACATTTTATATCTGTTATTGGTTTACAGAACGGTGGGAATGGAATGTGTGTTATATGTGTGTCTGATTACGATATTACAATGTTTAGTTAATTTAATTATGAAATTTGCGCGTAACGAAATTCACCATAAAATAGAAATTTCGTCAAACTATTTTCACGCCTCGTATACGTCTGTTAGTGCTGTCATCTGCAGATAAATTTACCACTTTTGACATACTGTCCGACTGCTCGAGGAAGTTCCTTTAATTTCTGTACTTCTTCCATCCACTTTGAGAGTTATCGTATCGTTTCGCTCATGTTGCACCAAACTGATCGAGATTGACGTCGTGTTCGACGCGAGTTTTCGAGCACAGCTGTTACTGTAATAATTTTGGAGTTCAATGTTCGAACGCAGCGCGTCCGTGTTACGTCTTATTTTTTTTATCGTAGGACGTGATACGACGCCCGAGAAAATCTAGCAATATTGTAATTTCATGATTCAACATCGGAAAACTTCTTTAAATTCGCTTCTAATTTCTACATTCGTTTCTGATCAACGCTTTCTGCCGTTGTTATGATTTTCTCAGCGAAAACTTTTCGATGTTTTCGTTTAATTAAATTAACTGCGATGAGAGTTAAGGAACGTTGATATCACAGTTAACCGAACACCGTGGTTGGTTATACCTCCACCAACTTGTTAAGGTTTCCTTAACCAGTTCTACATGATAGGGTTTAACAGTTTATTAATATATAGAAAGAAAAGGAGGTTAAAATAATATTGGAAATTTATCGTTGGTTAAGGGCGGTCCGGATTCGCCTTTATGCATACTCCTGATCCTAGGCTACACAGTGTTGGTATAAATCTTGAAAAAATTGCTAGTCGTAATGAAGCCACGGCGAAATCCCCTTTATAAAGATGATATTACAGAAGGACGATCTATGCAACTTTTCTAATCGAGTCTTTTCATACGTTCTCTTTCTTCGTGCGTGGGATAAGCGTATTTAATTCGGGCTAACCCTAGCCCCACCTCGGTCCGTATTGTATTTCAGAGAACACGAGGCTGGCTTGTGATAATATAAAGCTTGACGTCTCTGCCGTCGTGGTGCTTTCGCACACAAAGAGCTCTGGATTTACGTGGCAGCCTTGATTTACCTGATGGTCAGGAATAGAGGTACCGAGCCAATCACGTCGCGCTCTTATCGAGAAAAGCAAATTGCTACTGGTCGGTCCTACTCGCTATAGCGTACCTAATTATGGAACGTAATTACCTCCGGGTAAATCAATTAACATCCAGATCGGCAGATACCGCACCTATTCTTGACATATTTACGCAACAAGGGCCCCGGTTTTTTCCCCTTCTCAATTTGTTAATGAATCACACCGATAAAACGAGAGGATCGTGCCTCCTCAAGCGGCCAATTATTTCTAACCTACATTTACTCGGTAATTATATGGATATGTACTGGCCTAAACTGGCTCATGCGTTTCTCATATGCATTCGGTATCAAAGACACTATCGTCTCCTCTTTGGTCGTTTTTCTTTTCGTTCGAATGACGGTGTAATTAATTTAGCCACTGCTCTGTCACTGCTGCGATTGTAACATGGTAAATAGAGGACATCGGAGAAATACTCCCATGGTGCGTAAACCGACGGTCTGTCAGCTGTCAGTTGTTGCTAACCAACGTTTGTCAACCGATGTCAACGGAATATCAGAGAAGAGCACCGACGAAATACATATGGTTTCTGGAACCTTGACAACTGAATCGTACGCATAGTATCCTTAGACTTGTTAACCTCGATTTATGGTTTTCAATATCACAATGAAGTGTATATATATATAATAGCATGGAATCTCGGAGAACAATTATAGCGATGGTAACGGAACTAGGTCTTGAAGAAAATCTGCTTCCGACGTCTCCTTAATTAATGACTCGATGAATACAGATAAAGTAATGAACTTTCCACGACCGAGTTATTCTTTGGTACATCGTAGAAACGAGATTATTACCGTTTGACGTGGACAACGGTGTAACGTTTAATTGCAAAAATATTACGTAATACCAAGGACTCGGCGTAAGTTTCGAACGTTATCGTAATGGATGCGAGTAGCACGAATTGGCTCGGCAAATTTCCCAGCAAATTAAGTTACACAGTTTTGGTAGAAACCGGTAGTTGCGCATTCCGTATGGAAATATCCTTTATCCATGGCACGATGGTGTTTTTACTATTAGCAGCTGCATTGGACACGGAAAGAATGGTGTACCACAACGAGACGTCGCTTCATACGACGATGCAGGACGAAAATCGTCGAGTGGCGTAGTCACCAATACATCCTTTCGGTCGGAAATGTCATTTCCCGCGGAAAAACATCTTTTCCGTAGCTAATGGGAGCTGCGACCGTGGCGACGGCATGATCTTGATGGCCGTTCGTGAAATGAGAAAAACGGCGGCCGGAGAAAAGGAAACTAGAACTACTGACCACGTAAAAAGCGTTCCTCTGAAAAATCAGTTTGCCAGTGCATGGAAAGTTAGGTTACTAAGAGTAATCTTGGATTTAATCGGCTAAATTTTTCATCAATCGGCTCAACTTTTGAGTAGATAAGACAACAGGATTGAAGAGGAACGGGAGGATCTGTCGAACAAATAGCAAGGGAAGTGAATGTAGCGTCCTTATCAATTAATTTCATAGGAAAAGTGTAGCTGCACAACTCGAGCTGTTGCGCTGTAAACGATCGTGTTAGAGAAATTCTCTTTATCTATATAAACGAGTAAATTTACATAATCCTGTTTATTGCACTTTCCTATCTAGATGATGCGTACCGGTAGAACAACAAAAATCTTTTATTCGATTTGTTATTGTAGCTACGTGCGTGAACATTATTTTCAATATAACAGCGTTGTATCTAGCGTTAGTAACGATAAATGGACGCAAGTGAACGAAAGAGATTAAAATTGACGTTTTCCTAATAAATTCTTCGATCGAATTTATCGATGCTCTTGCGAGAAACGCGGTTCACCGAAACAGTATGGTACCTACGTGTAACGTAGATTGACTTTCTTACAATTTCTTTGAAATTTTCTCGATACGTTGATTTTTGTCTATACGCGATTAAATGTTTAGAACGCCTAGCTTTACCGAAATGGAGATATTCATCTTCAAAGTTGAAAGTTTTAACACGTTCACTGCGGTACGAGACATATAGACCCCGTAATGAACCTTTCTTCTGCGTGGCCTCCTTTTCACTGAACTTTCTCTATTTGCGAATCTGATATTTCCGTCATTTTTTTCACATCTTTCAACGAAATAAACACTAATTGAGTCTTTGTAGGCTAAAGTAACGCAACACGGTGAAAATCCTACGGAATTTATTTGTCCCCTAGTGTTACGAGAATGTAACGATTTGTTACGCGGTCTTTATCTGTCTCGTATCGCTAAGAATGAAACAGTGCTACCCGTTATAAATTCATTATTCCGACTGCAGAAAAAGACCATTGTATATCTGTTACATTTATTAATTGGTTTGAAATAAACATCATATATTTCGCAAATCTTTCAAATACGAAAGTGCAATGTGAAATATACGTCGAGATGAATACGGGGTTCCGCTAATCCCGTGCTGCCAAATAGGAAAGTACAATACGATCGAACAACCAAAATTGCTAGGGGACACTGTCGCCCCAAGTAGGAAACTTCATCACGGAATTTATTTGTCCCGTACTGTCAAATAGAAAGACGCTGATCAAATGACTTTTTGATTAATTAGAGGAGAATCGTTCCTACAAAGCTGTTTCAAAGCTAGTACGTTGTGTAGAGTGGCTAAAATAGTCCTTTCTTTCTACAAAATTCAATTCTGATCTTATTGCTCCTGAATAAAAGTAACGCGAAACGTGTAATATCGGTGTCCAAAAAATGTACGGCAGTACGTTCTAATGTAAAGTTGCCGGTGTCTCCATTTCTGAATTTGTTAGTGTTACTTTTTTCGTTAGTGTGCGCGCGTAGGAAGTACAATCAAGTTTCTTCCTAAAAAGAGAGAGAGTCTCAAACATACGCGAAGAATATGGTTTTCGAGTCTCAGCACGGTTTCCTTCTGAAAGATATCTTCGCGCTATGAATACGTCAACGGCACCGTGGGACAGTACCGGGGTGAAAATAAATTAAGTGAAAATTCGTCGTGAGAACTATTAACTCTTGTTAATCCTTGGTAGAATTACTCCGGTTCGGAATTCGAAAGTTGCGCGTGTTAGGTGTAGAGAGCGTCGAAGCTGCTCGATATTTCCAAGTATAATTTATTGCCTTCCGGCAAAACTACCGGTGGCCTCGTTTCCTGCCGTGCTCACGATAAGGGACAAAAATTATTCAAATCCCAAACGGATTTTGTTCCAGCCCCGTGGCCGCCAAGAGACTGCTTCACCCCGAGTGTAACTTGATACGCGTCGCTGTGATGCTCGTTTGTTCCCTTATAATATTTATCAATCACCCTACGGTCATTTTCTCATGGATTTATCTTTTTCTGACTGTTACCCACCGAACTAACGTCGCGTATTCCGCGATTTATTTAATGTCCATTAAACACGGATTAATAATTGCGCTGGCTGGGAATCATTTTGTAAACGAGGCTGCGTGTTGTGTCCATTGTGAGATGCCGCGACAGAGGATCTCGTTGAAATAACTATACGACAAAAAAGGATGATCCTTGTCTAAACTTTTTGATCGATGAAATGTAATCGTTGACCATGAACCTCGTCTCGTTTATCTCAATTTCGTAGCCACTTCCTTTTAATTACCGCTTCATTTTCGTCGCGTTTTTAATTATAACTTCGTCTAAACCGGGAACTCGAGTTATAGCGAGTTAAAAGTTTTCGTACCGCTTTTTTCATAATTTCGTTTGTTCGTTATTTCCTGTTTAATGAGTTCGCTTATTGTTGAAACACGTTAATGACTTTAAGGTTGTATTTGGCGAGAATAATTCGTCTGTGAGTATTAGCGTGCTTTACGATGCATCGTATTTTTGGGTAAAAATTTTTTCGCGAGCTTCCGCAAGTGACGTTGAAAACTATAATGTTTTTCACATTTATTCATGGTTATTCCGAAAACAATGAAAATTGGATTATGATGGACGCTGATCCTGTACGATACACAACCTGCTGTACTGATATAGCTATCGTGTACAAACGGTCAATCGAAAATCAAACGGCTTTGAGTCTGCCACTGAAATATCGATGCGTGTGTTTCGAGCACAATCTCTTTTTGTTATTGATTACGATCGAACTTTGATTTTTTCGAAGCTGTTGCATAAATTTGATCGCTAAAGTCCTGTTATCAACGCTTTACGTTTCGAAATGTTTTAAAACAATTAGATTAAAACAATTGGTTCGTTTTTATAAAACGATTAAGTCACCATGAATAAAGATAAAAATAACCAGCTTGTACTGTAGTTGAAATTTAGTAAAATATGTGCATTGCAAAGAAGTAAAGAGAAAGATCCTACATTTGGATAGAATCGAAGGAGATAGAGAGCGTGAAAGAAAAAAGAAAATTCAGCAATTCACTCTTTTAATTAATGCATTTTAAAGATAAAACTTTCGACGAACAAAGATATTCTCAAACAGTTTCACGTCGCGTGGCAACACTCGACTGGAAGATTTTCCGCTTAAGGCAAAGGGTTTTGCGCTTACATAAGGTGATACGGTTGCTCATCCGTCTGATCTTCTCTCCCGCTTTTCTCAGGGTTATGTAGCCCCAAGAAGTTTGCCGGCAATTAACAAACGATCATTGCGTTGTTAACGTGAACGCGTGACAACGAATTCCCCTCTTACGCGTGGCTGGTAATTATCATTATCATTGATAACACCGAGTTGGTCAAACAAAACGCGAATTATAGATAAGAGGTATTTACTGTCAAAATTTACACACAGAAATCCTATGAATGCAATAACATTACACTCGTACATGTAACGTAAATTTGGTACGGTTTATATTAAATAAAGGATAAGGATAACAAGGGGAGGAATATGTAAAAAATGAATAAGTAAATTAACATCGCATGATTTTAGATGTAAAATTTAAATATATTACATTAATATATACTAATGAATATTATTATGATAATAGCGACATTATTCTAAAAAAAAGGTATGATTTACTCGAGTTAAAGTTAGGTTGGATCGAGCCAGTGTTTCGTTTCTATAGAGGTCTAAATAATCTGTCGATGATCGAGGTTGCCCAATAATGAAAATCTATCCAGTAGTTGTTATAATTGCATATTAATCTATTGTAATTAAAAGCTCTATAAGCGTGGTAGATGGTCGATATATCGGAATCAGGGAATTTAGTATATGAACGATCCAGGGGGTTGCAGATTTGGGCAATTTTAGTTGAAGTACAAATGAGAAACAACTATTTGAGAGAATGTATTTCGAACATTTATTTTAAATACTGTTATTTGAAAATAAAAGCACTATCGATTCGTTCGAAATAGTAGCAATTTCAGATAATGAATTATTTCGTTGTTTTTTTATTTTAAATTTCATAAGAGAAATAATCCTCAGAATATGTAACAAAAATATTTTATTTTCAGAAATCTTTGCAGTAATTTGCTTTACGCAAAACTCTCTCTTCAAAAAAAGCTCGCACGTGAGAGGTTCTTGCCTCAGTCCGTCTAATATTGTCGCGAAAGAAAATAATATCGTCCCACTGGTGCGGAAGATGGAAGAGAGGAGTTATTTTTCAGAAAAATGTCTCCTATTATCGGATAATCATTTAACGTGGACAAAACGGTACTTTTATCTTGCAAAAATGTTAATGCATTTATTTCCTCTTGTCCTTGAATAATAAACGTGGAATTGATTGCTGTCTCATCTTCGACAAATTCGAAATCGTCATGTATCTGCTATTATTCAGTAGAATTAGTAATTTCTTCGTGTTAATGCTTTGCTGCCATGATCTTATTAATGAAAATTATGCGTAGTAAAGCTCTGTTTTTCATTTGCCACTTCTGATAGCCAACGCCCTTCAAACCTAGAACTGGTTTCGAAAGACAGGAACTTTTCGAATCTTTCATTCTTGTGCTAGGTGCGTCTAAAATTGGATAAGTTTGCCGAATTGAATAATTGTTTTGAAATTTTAATTCATTAATTTATTGGTGAAGATATAGAAGACATGGGATTAAATATTTATAATACATGTCTAGTATTTTCAGCCTGAACTTTATCTAGAGCAGTCGAAAGAGGACACAAAGGAATTGATAATTCATCCAAGTGAAATAAGTCTCTCTTTGTGAATTTATATAAGGTATCTAATGTTTCATATAACAAAAGAATGTTCTCCTTATTAGCTACTATTTGAGATAATCAATCGTCCAATACCATCTTGTTGCTCTTGGTCGGCTAAATATTATTCCCATTTTCCCTTTAATAATGTCACAAGTTTTAGAACGAAATAACAAATTCCAAAGTTGAACACATTTTTCTAGTACGCCACACAGTACATGGAAATTCTTGAAATTGGAATAATTTCTTGTTTGAAAAAATTCGCGTCAGTCGCTATTGTAACAGTTTTAGAAAAAATCTTGTTATATAAAAGGCGAATTTCTTGCAATTTCTGAGCGATACGATCAAACAAACGCGTGCTTTTGATGCGACGGCATGACAAAGCCAATGATCTTCTTTCATATGTATCCTCGTCAATCCAATGAGCTGTGATTCCGAAAAATCGTCAATGTTTCGAAGATCAAATATCAATTGTAGTACAAACGTATCCTACGTTGTGCAATGCTTTTGTAACATTAGTAACTGGTACGTTACGTACATCTATTGTCTTCCAGAACAATGTTCTACGACTGAAGATCGAACTGAGATTCATATTTTTAAATATGGTTCAGAAATTTTTCATTTTCTATAATATCCAAAGACAGAAAAGAGTCAATAATAGAATCTACGATGTCCTGTTCGAACTCTTGTCGACAATATGATAGTTTACGAGAAGACGTAGAAACAATATTTTTAGATGTAGAGGAGGATGTGTTTACTCCGTCAACTGTTTCCTTTGAGGATTTTAGTTCTTGATATTCAATAAAATTATTGAGTTCCTCTCCTCCACGTACCCTTTTTGAGTGGGACCAAAAAGATCTCTTAACTTTCATTCCTTTTCTTGTACACTTTTTACAAATAGCAGTTACAGTTCCATTTATGTTTGTTTCTTCGGGTATTACTTGAAAAGATGTTCCGTCTACAAGAGGCTGCCGTTCTGCCACGCGTGTTATTTCATACAGATGAGAATCTGATTCATCCTCTAGAGGAAGAGTGTTTTCCACTAAAAGAAAAGAAGTTTCCTTCTTCTTGAATTTTATTTGATATAACACGTATTACACATAGACCGTCTTAAATTAGTGTACAAATTATTACAATTGATTGTTCCATAGTTATGATTCAACAACTGAATTCAACTGATTCAACAATTTCAGACATTACAATAATATTGTAAGTAAGTAAGCAAAAGTAACTGAAATTGCAAAACCGGGGTTTGCAGCATTGTATGGAGCGAACAAGAAACCAAAGAGTGTGAATGTACGAGATGTTCGGCTACAGGTGTCAGGGAATTTAAGGGGTGATTCTTAAAATCGAAATAAGGCGAAAATCAAGATTATTATCGTCAATTAAAAATCGGTCAAAATACTCCTGCACACTAGCGAACCTCCTTACATAAACGAAAGGAGGTCAGCCTAAGTGGTGGGGCGCATTGTGATCGTCAATTCGAACGACAGATGGTCGGCAGCTTACCTCGTACAAGTCATAGAAAAGAAGACCATGGTATTCATAGACGTAAACGACCCCGCACGACATTTTGCAAAAGAAATGGTAGAATGAATATTAAACCTGCTTACTCATGGAAATCCATAAGAGGTTTGGATGGAATTTTTTAATTCTAGAATACTCCATTCTTATTTATACTTTACTAAATACCAAAAGTACTCGTTAATTGATTACACTTCTAAATTAATATCCGAATTATATTTCACTAATGTAATATACTATAAATACATTGATATTAACACCTAGTCAGGATCGCAGCCAATTATCTCATATTACTTGCCATATAATTAATAATTACACCGATTACATCGAATTATAACCGATTACACAGTTAATTGCTTTACTGTATAGTGATACAATTAGTAATTATATTTCAAATAATGCCTATTGCCTAGGTCTCACCACGAGGAGGTGCTGCGAATGGAGACCCACCCTATCCGCGACCCATCCATCCTCCTTTTACGCAAAAAGTTTAAAATTGATTTATCATCAAATAAATACTCTTTTTGATGTTTGTTTGCATAATGTTCAAAACAAACAGCAAAAGGAGCTTTACGAAGAAAAACCGACGCGAAAGCTAGAAACCTGACTAGGCTTTATGAAAATTTGAAATCTAAAAATTAAACTAAATATTAATCTAATTGTAATTCTACAATTAAATTAAGATTTAGCGGGGCACTTCTTTATATATGGATTAAAATTTTCGACTTTTACTGTCGTGTAAGCGAAGACTAATTGATTATGATATAAAATTGTATGGAGTACGAGTTCTCCTGCCCTGATGCCACAAAAGACCGTGAAACAAATTCAATCTGCGAATGCTTAAAATTCTATAAAATATGTATAATTACTCCCTGATTGGTATAAGGTTCAAACATTATTTCGTAATATTAGCTTCTTTCTTTTGTTCACTTGCATCATTTCTCTCATTACTATGGAGCATGTATATTTAAGATGCTCCAATATATAACTGAAATGTATTTTCTGTAAATTGATAAATCTGAAACAAACTCATTTACTGGATTTGGTATATATGAAATAAACAGGCATCTCTAAAGCGAGAACATTTTATACATGAAAAATAAACTAGTAATAACGGTCAATTATATATCAAATTACTATTGATATCAAATTATTATTAATTAAATTTTAGCAAAAATAGAGAATCATTTGTGTGTTTTTAATTGAAACTAAGGTTACTTTGAAAACAAGAATTTTCAGTAATTGATTTTAAAGTGAATTAAAGCTTGAAAATTTCATTTGAAATAACTAAGATGAGAGAAGACTCGATTATTATAAAATCACTTGCTTTGTCTTTTAATTTTTAACAGTATCCGTTATTTCCTACAACAACATAATGACTTGTAACATAGTGAACCGAAAGATATGCGCATAAATCATTTTTTGCAGAATTTTTGCTACAAACGTGACGATGATCGTGAATGAACTTTTGTTTCATGCAAATGAAATTCGAATATTTTTAAAATTATACATCACTGTTAAAAAATTAAAAATATTGCACTCGAAAAAATTCTAAAAGTTATGGTTCTAAGAACGAACACCCGCCAGCATTAATTCTAATAACAATAAATTATATTTTAAAAAATATTTCAAGCCGTCATAACAACATTAATATATTTCATTATAATATTTTGTTACGCATGAAATCCCTCACAATTTCATACATGTATATATATTACATTCGTAACAAAGTTCTGTATTTTAGCAATAATGATAACGTTAACGTTGGCAAAGGAATATGTTTTATAGCAGTATTTTCAATAATAAACGTAGTAAAAAGGGGTGCATTAATAAGGGGCGTATTAATAAGGGGGCCTGAAAATGAAACAAAGCGGTAGTCAGAAGGGCTACTAAAATTCAATCGTCTTCCACTCTATATAAACCCGATCAACAAACCGTGAGTGGAACGGAATATTCTTGTTTCGCAACGCTAATTTACTACTAATATTTATGAAGCAAAAAGTTCTCAAAATAAAACGCGAGTGCTTCGTTATATGCAATATCAATTAATCTACTATCGAAAAAAAAGAAAAGTCTTGAAAATTCCCGAAATTTGATACGCAACGCTGATGCACTCGTATTTAAGCAAGACGCAACACTCATAGCGAGAGATCGAAGTGCAACCATTTAAGAGGTTGCTGATGAACGATCACACTTGTACAACTCTTGCAGCTGTATCGTGTGATCTAGGAACAGTGTCCGACAAATACAGTCGGAGGGATTGAGGATTTCGTAAACGCAACTCTACTTAACAAAATGCGATCATTCACTAGCGCAACGCTAAAGGGAGAAATTAGTAGAAATCTCGATGGAATAATATCGCAACGCTAGTTTTTACAGTGAATTCAATGAAAATTGCATTTTACTATATGAAAAAGTTACTTTAAATATTCTGGTATTGCTACTTGCAATATTATAAAATTAATTCAAAGCTAACATTTTTATAATCTAATTTTAAACAATAGAAGGCAGGATAAATATGTCTGATATGTATAGTTCTATACAGAATTTTAAAACTTCGTAATTAAAATTGCAAAAGACAATCAATATCAATATCAAATATCAATATCAAATTTGATATTTCAAATTTTTAAATTTGAATTTTCAAATTTTCGAATTTAAATTTTCAAATTTTCAAATTTGAATTTTCAAATATTCAAATTTGAATTTTTAAATTTGAATTTTCAAAATTGAATTTTCAAATTTGAATTTTCAAAATTGAATTTTCAAATTTGCATTTTCAAATTTTCAAATTTGAATCTTCAAATTTTCAAATTTTCAAAAATTCAAATTTGAATTTTCAAATCTTCAAATTTTTAAATTTGAATTTTCAAATTTGAATTTTCAAATTTGAATTTTCAAATTCTCAAATTTGAATTTTCAAATTTTCAAATTTGAATTTTCAAATTTTCAAATTTAAATTTTCAAATTTGAATTTTTAAATTTGAATTTTTAAACTTGAATTTTTAAATTTGAATTTTTAAATTTGAATTTTCAAATTTGACTTTTCAAATTTGAATTTTTAAATTTTCAAATTTGAATTTTTAAATTTGAATTTTCAAATTTGAATTTTTAAATTTTCAAATTTGAATTTTTAAATTTGAATTTTCAAATTTTCAAATTTGAACCATTAAATTTGAATTTTCAAATTTGAATTTTTAAATTTTCAAATTTGAATTTTTATATTTAAATTTTCAAATTTGAATTTTCCAATTTGAATTCTCAAATTTTCAAATTTTCAAAAATTCAAATTTTCAAATTTGAATTTTCAAATTTGAATTTTCAAAATTTCAAATTTGAATTTTCAAATTTTCAAATTTGAACTTTTAAATTTGAATATTCAAATTTGAATTTTTAAATTTGAATATTCAAATTTGAATTTTTAAATTTGAATTTTCAAACTTTCAAATTTGTATTTTCAAATTTTCAAATTTAAATTTTCAAATTTGAATTCTTAAATTTGAATTATCAAATTTGAATTTTTAAATTTTAAATTTGAATTTTTAAATTTGAATTTTCAAATTTGAATTTTTAAATTTTCAAATTTGAATTTTTAAATTTGAATTTTCAAATTTTCAAATTTGAATTTTTAAATTTGAATTTTCAAATTTGAATTTTTAAATTTTAAATTTGAATTTTTAAATTTGAATATTCAAATTTGAATTTTTAAATTTGAATATTCAAATTTGAATTTTTAAATTTGAATTTTCAAACTTTCAAATTTGTATTTTCAAATTTTCAAATTTAAATTTTCAAATTTGAATTCTTAAATTTGAATTATCAAATTTGAATTTTTAAATTTTAAATTTGAATTTTTAAATTTGAATTTTCAAATTTGAATTTTTAAATTTTCAAATTTGAATTTTTAAATTTGAATTTTCAAATTTTCAAATTTGAATATTTAAATTTGAATTTTCAAATTTGAATTTTTAAATTTTCAAATTTGAACCTTTAAATTTTTAATTTTGAATTTTCAAATTTGAATTTTCAAATTTTCAAATGTTAATTTTCAAATTTGAATTTTTAAATTTGAATCTTCAAACTTGAATTTTCAAATTTGAATTTTTAAATTTGAAATTTTAAGCTTGAATTTTTAAATTTGAATTTTTAAATTTGAATTTTCAAATTTGACTTTTCAAATTTGAATTTTTAAATTTTAAATTTGAATTTTTAAATTTGAATTTTCAAATTTGAATTTTCAAATTTGAATTTTCAAATCTGAATTTTCAAATTTAAAAATTTGATTTTTCA
Organism: Bombus terrestris; assembly: GCF_910591885.1. Classification (NCBI taxonomy): domain Eukaryota; kingdom Metazoa; phylum Arthropoda; class Insecta; order Hymenoptera; family Apidae; genus Bombus; species Bombus terrestris. The sequence goes on along the minus strand of NC_063277.1, from coordinate 14,908,035 downwards.
AATTTGAATTTTCAAATTTGAATTTTGAAATTTGAATTTTTAAATATTCAAAATTGAATTTTTAAATTTGAATTTTCAAATTTGAACTCTTAAATTCTCAAATTTGAATTTTCAAATTTGAATTTTCAAATTTTCGAATTTAAATTTTCAAATTTTCAAATTTAAATTTTCAAATTTGGATTTTCAAATTTGAATTTCTAAAATTTTCAAATTTGAATTTTCAAATTTGAATTCTTAAATTTGAATTTTCAAATTTGAATTTTTAAATATTCAAATTTGAATTTTTAAATTTGAATTTTTAAATTTGAATTTTCAAATTTGAATTTTTAAATTTTCAAATTTGAATTTTTAATTTTTCAAATTTGAATTTTCAAATTTGAATTTTCAAATTTTCAAATTTGAATTTTCAAATTTGGACTTTTAAATTTGAATTTTTAAATTTGAATTTTTAAATTTGAATGTTCAAATTTAAATTTTTAAATTTGAGTTTTCAAATTTGAATTTTTAAATTTGAAATATTAAATTTGAATTTTTAAATTAGAATTTTTAAATTTGACTTTTCAAATTTGAATTTCCAAAATTCAAATTTGAATTTTCTAAATTTTCAAATTTTCAAAAATTCAAATTTTCAAATTTGAATTATCAAATTTGAATTTTCAAATTTTCAAATTTGAATTTTCAAAATTTCAAATTTGAATTTTCAAATATTCAAATTTGAATTTTCAAATTTGAATTTTCAAATTTGAACTTTTAAATTTTCAAATTTGAAATTTCAAATTTGAATTTTTAAATTTGAATTTTTAAATTTGAATTTTGAAATTTGAATTTTTAAATTTTCATATTTGAGTTTTTAAATTTGATTTTTCAAATTTTCAAATTTGAACTTTTAAATTTGAATTTTTAAATTTGAATTTTTAAATTTGAATTTTCAAATTTGAATTTTCAAATTTGAATTTTCAAATTCTCAAATTTGAATTTTCAAATTTGAATTTTCAAAATTTCAAATTTGAATTTTCAAATTTTCAAATTTGAATTTTCAAATTTTCAAATTTAAATTTTCAAATTTGCATTTTTAAATTTGAATTTTTAAACTTGAATTTTTAAATTTGAATTTTTAAATTTGAATTTTCAAATTTGACTTTTCAAATTTGAATTTTTAAATTTGAAATATTAAATTTGAATTTTTAAATTTGATTTTTCAAATTTTCAAATTTGAACTTTTAAATTTGAATTTTTAAATTTGAATTTTTAAATCTGAATTTTCAAATTTGAATTTTCAAATTTGAATTTTCAAATTCTCAAATTTGAATTTTCAAATTCTCAAATTTGAATTTTCAAATTTGAATTTTCAAAATTTCAAATTTGAATTTTCAAATTTTCAAATTTGAATTCTCAAATTTTCAAATTTAAATTTTCAAATTTGAATTCTTAAATTTGAATTTTTAATCTTGAATTTTTAAATTTGAATTTTTAAATTTGAATTTTCAAATTTGACTTTTCAAATTTGAATTTTTAAATTTGAATTTTTAAATTTGAATTTTCAAATTTGAATTTTTAAATTTTCAAATTTGAATTTTTCAATTTGAATTTTCAAATTTGAATTTTTAAATTTGAATTTTTAAATTTGAATTTTCAAATTTGAATTTTTAAATTTTCAATTTTGAATTATTAAATTTGAATTTTCAAATTTACAAATTTGAGTATTTAAATTTGAATTTTCAAATTTGAATTTTTAAATTTTCAAATTTGAATTTTTAAATTTGAATTTTTAAATTTGAATTTTCAAATTTGAATTTTCAAATTTTCAAATTTGAATTTTCAAAATTTCAAATTTGAATTTTCAAATTTTCAAATTTGAACTTTTAAATTTGAACTTTTAAATTTGAATATTCAAATTTGAATTTTTAAATTTGAATTTTCAAACTTTCAAATTTGTATTTTCAAATTTTCAAATTTAAATTTTCAAATTTGAATTCTTAAATTTGAATTTTCAAATATGAATTTTTAAATTTTAAATTTGAATTTTTAAATTTGAATTTTCAAATTTGAATTTTTAAATTTTCAAATTTGAATTTTTAAATTTGAATTTTCAAATTTTCAAATTTGAATATTTAAATTTGAATTTTCAAATTTGAATATTTAAATTTGAATTTTCAAATTTGAATTTTTAAATTTGAATTTTTAAATTTGAATTTTCAAATTTGAATTTTTAAATATTCAAATTTGAATTTTTAAATTTGAATTTTTAAATTTGAATTTTCAAATTTGAATTTTTAAATTTTCAAATTTGAATTTTTAATTTTTCAAATTTGAATTTTCAAATTTGAATTTTCAATTTTGTATTTTCAAGTTTGAATTTTTAAATTTGAATTTTTAAATTTGAATTTTCAAATTTAAATTTTTAAATTTGAGTTTTCAAATTTGAATTTTTAAATTTGAATTTTTAAATTTGAATTTTCAAATTTGTTTTTTTAAATTTGAATTTGCAAATCTGAATTTTTAAATTTGAATTTGCAAATTTGAATTTTTAAATTAGAGTTTTTAAATTTGACTTTTCAAATTTGAATTTCCAAAATTCAAATTTGAATTTTCTAAATTTTCAAATTTTCAAAAATTCAAATTTTCAAATTTGAATTTTCAAAATTTCAAATTTGAATTTTCAAATATTCAAATTTGAATTTTCAAATTTGAATTTTCAAATTTTCGAATTTAAATTTTCAAATTTTCAAATTTAAATTTTCAAATTTGGATTTTCAAATTTGAATTTCTAAAATTTTCAAATTTGAATTTTCAAATTTGAATTTTTAAATTTGAATTTTCAAATTTGAATTTTTAAATATTCAAATTAGAATTTTTAAATTTGAATTTTTAAATTTGAATTTTCAAATTTGAATTTCTAAAATTTTCAAATTTGAATTTTCAAATTTGGACTTTTAAATTTGAATTTTTAAATTTGAATTTTTAAATTTGAATTTTCAAATTTGAATTTTTAAATTTGAATTTTTAAATTTGAATTTTCAAATTTTCAAATTTGAACTTTTAAATTTGAAGTTTTAGATTTGAATTTTTAAATTTGAATTTTCAAATTTGAATTATTAAATTTGAATTTTCAAATTTACAAATTTGAATGTTTAAATTTGAATTTTCAAATTTGAATTTAAATTTTCAAATTTGAATTTTTAAATTTGAATTTTTAAATTTGAATTTGCAAATCTGAATTTTTAAATTTGAATTTGCAAATTTGAATTTTTAAATTTGAATTTTTAAATTTGAATTTTCAAATATGAATTTTCAAAATTCAAATTTGAATTTTCTAAATTTTCAAATTTTCAAAAATTCATATTTTCAAATTTGAATTATCAAATTTGAATTTTCAAATTTTCAAATTTGACTTTTCAAAATTTCAAATTTGAATTTTCAAATATTCAAATTTGAATTTTTAAATTTGAATTTTCAAATTTGAACTTTTAAATTTTCAAATTTGAAATTTCAAATTTGAGTTTTTAAATTTGAATTTTTAAATTTGAATTTTGAAATTTGAATTTTTAAATTTTCATATTTGAATTTTTAAATTTGATTTTTCAAATTTTCAAATTTGAACTTTTAAATTTGAATTTTTAAATTTGAATTTTTAAATTTGAATTTTCAAATTTGAATTTTCAAATTTGAATTTTCAAATTCTCAAATTTGAATTTTCAAATTTGAATTTTCAAATTTGAATTTTCAAATTCTCAAATTTGAATTTTCAAATTTTCAAATTTGAATTTTCAAAATTTCAAATTTGAATTTTCAAATTTTCAAATTTAAATTTTCAAATTTTCAAATTTAAATTTTCAAATTTGGATTTTCAAATTTGAATTTCTAAAATTTTCAAATTTGAATTTTCAAATTTGAATTTTTAAATTTGAATTTGCAAATCTGAATTTTTAAATTTGAATTTGCAAATTTGAATTTTTAAATTTGAATTTTTAAATTTGAATTTTTAAATTTGAATTTTCAAATATGAATTTTCAAAATTCAAATTTGAATTTTCTAAATTTTCAAATTTTCAAAAATTCAAATTTTCAAATTTTCAAATTTGAATTTTCAAATTTTCAAATTTGAATTTTCAAAATTTCAAATTTGAATTTTCAAATATTCAAATTTGAATTTTTAAATTTGTATTTTCAAATTTGAACTTTTAAATTTGTATTTTCAAATTTGAACTTTTAAATTTTCAAATTTGAAATTTCAAATTTGAATTTTTAAATTTGAATTTTTAAATTTGAATTTTGAAATTTGAATTTTTAAATTTTCATATTTGAATTTTTAAATTTGATTTTTCAAATTTTCAAATTTGAACTTTTAAATTTGAATTTTTAAATTTGAATTTTTAAATTTGAATTTTCAAATTTGAATTTTCAAATTTGAATTTTTTGAATTTTTCGAATTTGAAATTTGGAAATTTGAAAATTCAAATTTGAGAATTTGAATTTTTAAATTTGAATTTTCAAATTTGAATTTTCAAATTCTCAAATTTGAATTTTCAAATTTTCAAATTTGAATTTTCAAAATTTCAAATTTGAATTTTCAAATTTTCAAATTTAAATTTTCAAATTTTCAAATTTAAATTTTCAAATTTGGATTTTCAAATTTGAATTTCTAAAATTTTCAAATTTGAATTTTCAAATTTGAATTTTTAAATTTGAATTTGCAAATCTGAATTTTTAAATTTGAATTTGCAAATTTGAATTTTTAAATTTGAATTTTTAAATTTGAATTTTCAAATATGAATTTTCAAAATTCAAATTTGAATTTTCTAAATTTTCAAATTTTCAAAAATTCAAATTTTCAAATTTGAATTATCAAATTTGAATTTTCAAATTTTCAAATTTGAATTTTCAAATTTTCAAATTTGAATTTTCAAAATTTAAAATTTGAATTTTCAAATATTCAAATTTGAATTTTTAAATTTGTATTTTCAAATTTGAACTTTTAAATTTGTATTTTCAAATTTGAACTTTTAAATTTTCAAATTTGAAATTTCAAATTTGAATTTTTAAATTTGAATTTTTAAATTTGAATTTTGAAATTTGAATTTTTAAATTTTCATATTTGAATTTTTAAATTTGATTTTTCAAATTTTCAAATTTGAACTTTTAAATTTGAATTTTTAAATTTGAATTTTTAAATTTGAATTTTCAAATTTGAATTTTCAAATTTGAATTTTTTGAATTTTTCGAATTTGAAATTTGGAAATTTGAAAATTCAAATTTGAGAATTTGAATTTTTAAATTTGAATTTTCAAATTTGAATTTTCAAATTCTCAAATTTGAATTTTCAAATTTTCAAATTTGAATTTTCAAAATTTCAAATTTGAATTTTCAAATTTTCAAATTTGAATTTTCAAATTTTCAAATTTAAATTTTCAAATTTGAATTTTTAAATTTGAATTTTTAAACTTGAATTTTTAAATTTGAATTTTTAAATTTGAATTTTCAAATTTGAACTCTTAAATTCTCAAATTTGAATTTTCAAATTTGAATTTTCAAATTTTCGAATTTAAATTTTCAAATTTTCAAATTTAAATTTTCAAATTTGGATTTTCAAATTTGAATTTCTAAAATTTTCAAATTTGAATTTTCAAATTTGAATTCTTAAATTTGAATTTTCAAATTTGAATTTTTAAATATTCAAATTTGAATTTTTAAATTTGAATTTTTAAATTTGAATTTTCAAATTTGAATTTTTAAATTTTCAAATTTGAATTTTTAATTTTTCAAATTTGAATTTTCAAATTTGAATTTTCAAATTTTCAAATTTGAATTTTCAAATTTGGACTTTTAAATTTGAATTTTTAAATTTGAATTTTTAAATTTGAATGTTCAAATTTAAATTTTTAAATTTGAGTTTTCAAATTTGAATTTTTAAATTTGAAATATTAAATTTGAATTTTTAAATTAGAATTTTTAAATTTGACTTTTCAAATTTGAATTTCCAAAATTCAAATTTGAATTTTCTAAATTTTCAAATTTTCAAAAATTCAAATTTTCAAATTTGAATTATCAAATTTGAATTTTCAAATTTTCAAATTTGAATTTTCAAAATTTCAAATTTGAATTTTCAAATATTCAAATTTGAATTTTCAAATTTGAATTTTCAAATTTGAACTTTTAAATTTTCAAATTTGAAATTTCAAATTTGAATTTTTAAATTTGAATTTTTAAATTTGAATTTTGAAATTTGAATTTTTAAATTTTCATATTTGAGTTTTTAAATTTGATTTTTCAAATTTTCAAATTTGAACTTTTAAATTTGAATTTTTAAATTTGAATTTTTAAATTTGAATTTTCAAATTTGAATTCTCAAATTTGAATTTTCAAATTCTCAAATTTGAATTTTCAAATTTGAATTTTCAAAATTTCAAATTTGAATTTTCAAATTTTCAAATTTGAATTCTCAAATTTTCAAATTTAAATTTTCAAATTTGAATTCTTAAATTTGAATTTTTAATCTTGAATTTTTAAATTTGAATTTTTAAATTTGAATTTTCAAATTTGACTTTTCAAATTTGAATTTTTAAATTTGAATTTTTAAATTTGAATTTTCAAATTTGAATTTTTAAATTTTCAAATTTGAATTTTTCAATTTGAATTTTCAAATTTGAATTTTTAAATTTGAATTTTTAAATTTGAATTTTCAAATTTGAATTTTTAAATTTTCAATTTTGAATTATTAAATTTGAATTTTCAAATTTACAAATTTGAGTATTTAAATTTGAATTTTCAAATTTGAATTTTTAAATTTTCAAATTTGAATTTTTAAATTTGAATTTTTAAATTTGAATTTTCAAATTTGAATTTTCAAATTTTCAAATTTGAATTTTCAAAATTTCAAATTTGAATTTTCAAATTTTCAAATTTGAACTTTTAAATTTGAACTTTTAAATTTGAATATTCAAATTTGAATTTTTAAATTTGAATTTTCAAACTTTCAAATTTGTATTTTCAAATTTTCAAATTTAAATTTTCAAATTTGAATTCTTAAATTTGAATTTTCAAATATGAATTTTTAAATTTTAAATTTGAATTTTTAAATTTGAATTTTCAAATTTGAATTTTTAAATTTTCAAATTTGAATTTTTAAATTTGAATTTTCAAATTTTCAAATTTGAATATTTAAATTTGAATTTTCAAATTTGAATATTTAAATTTGAATTTTCAAATTTGAATTTTTAAATTTGAATTTTTAAATTTGAATTTTCAAATTTGAATTTTTAAATATTCAAATTTGAATTTTTAAATTTGAATTTTTAAATTTGAATTTTCAAATTTGAATTTTTAAATTTTCAAATTTGAATTTTTAATTTTTCAAATTTGAATTTTCAAATTTGAATTTTCAATTTTGTATTTTCAAGTTTGAATTTTTAAATTTGAATTTTTAAATTTGAATTTTCAAATTTAAATTTTTAAATTTGAGTTTTCAAATTTGAATTTTTAAATTTGAATTTTTAAATTTGAATTTTCAAATTTGTTTTTTTAAATTTGAATTTGCAAATCTGAATTTTTAAATTTGAATTTGCAAATTTGAATTTTTAAATTAGAGTTTTTAAATTTGACTTTTCAAATTTGAATTTCCAAAATTCAAATTTGAATTTTCTAAATTTTCAAATTTTCAAAAATTCAAATTTTCAAATTTGAATTTTCAAAATTTCAAATTTGAATTTTCAAATATTCAAATTTGAATTTTCAAATTTGAATTTTCAAATTTTCGAATTTAAATTTTCAAATTTTCAAATTTAAATTTTCAAATTTGGATTTTCAAATTTGAATTTCTAAAATTTTCAAATTTGAATTTTCAAATTTGAATTTTTAAATTTGAATTTTCAAATTTGAATTTTTAAATATTCAAATTAGAATTTTTAAATTTGAATTTTTAAATTTGAATTTTCAAATTTGAATTTCTAAAATTTTCAAATTTGAATTTTCAAATTTGGACTTTTAAATTTGAATTTTTAAATTTGAATTTTTAAATTTGAATTTTCAAATTTGAATTTTTAAATTTGAATTTTTAAATTTGAATTTTCAAATTTTCAAATTTGAACTTTTAAATTTGAAGTTTTAGATTTGAATTTTTAAATTTGAATTTTCAAATTTGAATTATTAAATTTGAATTTTCAAATTTACAAATTTGAATGTTTAAATTTGAATTTTCAAATTTGAATTTAAATTTTCAAATTTGAATTTTTAAATTTGAATTTTTAAATTTGAATTTGCAAATCTGAATTTTTAAATTTGAATTTGCAAATTTGAATTTTTAAATTTGAATTTTTAAATTTGAATTTTCAAATATGAATTTTCAAAATTCAAATTTGAATTTTCTAAATTTTCAAATTTTCAAAAATTCATATTTTCAAATTTGAATTATCAAATTTGAATTTTCAAATTTTCAAATTTGACTTTTCAAAATTTCAAATTTGAATTTTCAAATATTCAAATTTGAATTTTTAAATTTGAATTTTCAAATTTGAACTTTTAAATTTTCAAATTTGAAATTTCAAATTTGAGTTTTTAAATTTGAATTTTTAAATTTGAATTTTGAAATTTGAATTTTTAAATTTTCATATTTGAATTTTTAAATTTGATTTTTCAAATTTTCAAATTTGAACTTTTAAATTTGAATTTTTAAATTTGAATTTTTAAATTTGAATTTTCAAATTTGAATTTTCAAATTTGAATTTTCAAATTCTCAAATTTGAATTTTCAAATTTGAATTTTCAAATTTGAATTTTCAAATTCTCAAATTTGAATTTTCAAATTTTCAAATTTGAATTTTCAAAATTTCAAATTTGAATTTTCAAATTTTCAAATTTAAATTTTCAAATTTTCAAATTTAAATTTTCAAATTTGGATTTTCAAATTTGAATTTCTAAAATTTTCAAATTTGAATTTTCAAATTTGAATTTTTAAATTTGAATTTGCAAATCTGAATTTTTAAATTTGAATTTGCAAATTTGAATTTTTAAATTTGAATTTTTAAATTTGAATTTTTAAATTTGAATTTTCAAATATGAATTTTCAAAATTCAAATTTGAATTTTCTAAATTTTCAAATTTTCAAAAATTCAAATTTTCAAATTTTCAAATTTGAATTTTCAAATTTTCAAATTTGAATTTTCAAAATTTCAAATTTGAATTTTCAAATATTCAAATTTGAATTTTTAAATTTGTATTTTCAAATTTGAACTTTTAAATTTGTATTTTCAAATTTGAACTTTTAAATTTTCAAATTTGAAATTTCAAATTTGAATTTTTAAATTTGAATTTTTAAATTTGAATTTTGAAATTTGAATTTTTAAATTTTCATATTTGAATTTTTAAATTTGATTTTTCAAATTTTCAAATTTGAACTTTTAAATTTGAATTTTTAAATTTGAATTTTTAAATTTGAATTTTCAAATTTGAATTTTCAAATTTGAATTTTTTGAATTTTTCGAATTTGAAATTTGGAAATTTGAAAATTCAAATTTGAGAATTTGAATTTTTAAATTTGAATTTTCAAATTTGAATTTTCAAATTCTCAAATTTGAATTTTCAAATTTTCAAATTTGAATTTTCAAAATTTCAAATTTGAATTTTCAAATTTTCAAATTTAAATTTTCAAATTTTCAAATTTAAATTTTCAAATTTGGATTTTCAAATTTGAATTTCTAAAATTTTCAAATTTGAATTTTCAAATTTGAATTTTTAAATTTGAATTTGCAAATCTGAATTTTTAAATTTGAATTTGCAAATTTGAATTTTTAAATTTGAATTTTTAAATTTGAATTTTCAAATATGAATTTTCAAAATTCAAATTTGAATTTTCTAAATTTTCAAATTTTCAAAAATTCAAATTTTCAAATTTGAATTATCAAATTTGAATTTTCAAATTTTCAAATTTGAATTTTCAAATTTTCAAATTTGAATTTTCAAAATTTCAAATTTGAATTTTCAAATATTCAAATTTGAATTTTTAAATTTGTATTTTCAAATTTGAACTTTTAAATTTGTATTTTCAAATTTGAACTTTTAAATTTTCAAATTTGAAATTTCAAATTTGAATTTTTAAATTTGAATTTTTAAATTTGAATTTTGAAATTTGAATTTTTAAATTTTCATATTTGAATTTTTAAATTTGATTTTTCAAATTTTCAAATTTGAACTTTTAAATTTGAATTTTTAAATTTGAATTTTTAAATTTGAATTTTCAAATTTGAATTTTCAAATTTGAATTTTTTGAATTTTTCGAATTTGAAATTTGGAAATTTGAAAATTCAAATTTGAGAATTTGAATTTTTAAATTTGAATTTTCAAATTTGAATTTTCAAATTCTCAAATTTGAATTTTCAAATTTTCAAATTTGAATTTTCAAAATTTCAAATTTGAATTTTCAAATTTTCAAATTTGAATTTTCAAATTTTCAAATTTAAATTTTCAAATTTGAATTTTTAAATTTGAATTTTTAAACTTGAATTTTTAAATTTGAATTTTTAAATTTGAATTTTCAAATTTGAATTTTCATATTTGAATTTTCAAATTTGAATATTCAAATTTAAAAATTTGAATTTTCAAATTTGAATTCTGAAATTTGTAAATTTGAATTCTGAAATTTGCAAATTTGAATTTTCAAACCTTCAAATTTTTAAATATGAATTTTCAAATTTGAATTTTTAAATTTGAATTTTCAAATTTTCAAATTTGAATTTTCAAATCTTCAAATTTTTAAATTTGAATTTTCAAATTTGATTTTTCAAATTTTCAAATTGGAATTTTCAAATTTGAATTTTCAAATCTTCAAATTTTTATATTTGAATTTTCAAAATTGAATTTTCAAATTTTCAAATTTTCAAAAATTTCAATTTGCAAAAATAAAAGACTACGTTACCACCACCGCTTACGTTATGATCGACGAACAAGGACTCTAATATCGCGTACAAATTTAATTGATAAAATTTTATTACTTTCCCGTGTGATTATTCGATCTGATTGGATCAAAAATATCGAGATTTTAAAATATTGAAATGAAGCTATTGCGTAGCAAACACTGACTCTACAACCGCATTGCGTTCGGTCACAAATATTCCCTGAACATAAAGCTGTTCAAAGGCGCTGGTGGGGTGGGGTGGAAAGGAAGCGAAACCTCGTTCCGACAATTTCCTTCTTTTTCCTATCGAACTTTTATTTAGAAAATACTGCTATTCTTATACACTTAAAAATTATCATTAAGAAATTGGAACAAGTTTGAAAAATATTATTTATTTGAAAATTGTGAGATATTTCTCAATAGCAAACAAATGCTTACGAATACCGTGAATGCAATGCAATCCTTTGCAAGAGTTATACTGTACGCAATTAGAATATATACTGTGAATTTTCATTATTAGAATACGAAATATACATTGCACTAATACACTATAGTCGCCTGTTATAAATATTGGAAAATATTTGCAAGAATTCAAAAGTTCGCCACTAAATATGTTTAAAGAATACTTGTTTCGAGGTATTTGAATCTAACTGTTACTATGTTGCAAGTTTATGACGTTAACTGAAGCAAATACACATAATACAACAAAAAAAAATTGAATTCCATAAGTGAATTATTGAGATATAACTCAATTTGAAACAATAAAATAACTTATTAAAAATTCGTTTGAAATAAGAGAATGATCTCATATATCGGAAATAAAACAATAATTTGTTTAACCGAACCTATTGACACTGCATACACAATTTCGTGTTCTGAGAAAGGGACCTTCGAGTCATTGTTCTAAACTGTTTAACGTTCTATTTTCGCGGCTCAAAACTTTTGAATATATCGAAAAGTTATAAACTCTAACAGGACCGCAATAATTTTCTCTTAAAAATGGGAAACTAAGAAGAAGCCCGAACAAACAGACAATGAAAGAAAAATCGCGGCGCGAACTCGTTCGTTCGCGATCTTTCCAAAGAATCAATGGACTTACGCAACGCACTCCCGTGCACAAAATAACCACAAGATTCAATGCAAAAGAAGAATCAATTTTTATACTAGATTCCAAGTCAGATAAGTACCATTATACAGAATGGGCTCAGAATGGATTTGAGAGACAAGACATATCCCACGGTGTCCAACGGTGTCCCACGTTGTCCCACGTTGTCCCACGTTGTCCCACGTTGTCCCACGCTGTCCCACGTTGTCCCACGTTGTCCCACGTTGTCCCACGTTGTCCCACGTTGTCCCACGTTGTCCCACGTTGTCCCACGTTGTCCCACGTTGTCCCACGTTGTCCCACGTTGTCCCACGTTATCCCACGTTGTCCCACGTTGTCCCACGTTCTCCCATGTTGTCCCACGTTGTCCCACGTTGTCCCACGTTGTCCCACGTTGTCCCACGTTGTCCCACGTTGTCCCACGTTGTCCCACGGTGTCCCACGATGTCCAACGGTGTCCCACGATGTCCAACGGTGTCCCACGATGTCCAACGGTGTCCCACGGTGACCCACGGTGTCCCACGGTGTCCCACGGTGTCCCACGATGTCCAACATCGTCCCACGGTGACCTACGGTGCAGCCCAGTCTGTATCATCCAAAATTCTGTTCGCGGCATTTGGAGATACAAACCGGACTGCTGCGTAGTTCTTAGCTTGGTATCGTTTTCCAAAGATTAATCAACTGATTAATTTTTTGGAAAACGATGCCAATTACCAGGTCTCACCACGCGGAGGTGACTACGCAAGAGACCCGCCCATGGCTTCTTTATCTTTATACATCCATCTCGACATTCAACCCATTGGCAGAATGTCGAGTTACGACTCTACTTGACCATGGGCCTGCGTAAAGAAATAGTTGTTTCGTACCCTAACTGCGAAACACATATTTCCAACGCAGCGCTTACATGAATCTTTACAAACGCGGAGCAAAGCATACATAACGCCACAGCTATCTCCCACACAACGATTACATAGATCCGTACAATTATTGTACAATAATTGGCGTTCCTATTGACAGCATTCGGTATCAAAGACACATTTATCTATCTTGGAACGAATCAAAGAAAATGAAGCTAACGAACGAACTAACAAACTTACGCGACGTACCCCCGTGCACAGGATAACCCGAAGGATTAGCGGAAAGCCCAAGTATTGACCATAACTCGATTCCTGTTTCGCCTGTTTTCCTAGAATTTGCTTACGAACCAATACAGAGTTTAAGCGAAGAGGAAATAGAACAAGTACTAAAAGAAAATCATGACTTGGTAGGACATCCCGGAATACAAAAGACGTACGACAGAATCCGAGGCAAATATGATATCCCACACCTAATAGACAGAATAAAAGGCAGAATAGGAACTTGCGCGACATGTCAAACATCAAACACTACTCGGATAAGAGGAAAGAGGGAACCACAGATAACCGACACCCCGTTAGAATCTAACGACAAAATCGCTATGGATGTGATAGGCCCGTTGAAAAAGACCAAGATGAAAAAGTCCAAGTGTCTTATAAGTGTATAAACGAAGTAAAAATAAAGTTTTCTTCTTCCTTATAAAATTTCTCCTTATTTTTACGTGACATTTTGGCGATCCTGCCAGGATCCATCAACTTCAAGAAAACGAAATTACGCATTTCGGGCTACGGTCAACTTTGAAGATTGAGGATCAGTGGACCACTGTAACAGAGCAGACACTTTCGACGTTTCGTCAAAGGAACACCGCAACGGAACCTTTCCTACGGGTTATACGATCAAGGTGAGAAAGCCCTGGATTCTTTTGTCAAATACAGATCGAGAACAGACAGCACAATTAGTGTAACAATGGCAACGCCACGAGAAGACAAAACCGAAACTGTTAGCGCCGCTTTAACTAACAGCGGAATAGACCCAACAGTTAAAGCTTTGCTTGATGCAATGCAGAAGCAAAATGAGAGACTGACCCAATAAATGAGTATGCTTACACTGCGTATGGATGAAGTTGTAGCAAACACAAAAACGGGAAATGTATCGGAGGCCAGTTCCCTAATAACCGTAGACGAAGTAACCCACACCGCTAAAGATCAATCGGTCCTTCGAGAACCTCGCCCATTACTTCAAACACCACCTCAACCATCCTGGGAAAGGACTTTTCCTGAACAATACACGCAACCAGAGCTAAAAGCTGAGAGTGCATTAAAATGCATTCCGATATTAAACGGAGAGGATGATATAGACGTGGAGGATTTTATTCATGAAATACAAGAAGTAAGAATAATGTGTAGCGAACCAACACTATTACTAAAAATGATTAAAATAGAGAAGATTGTAGGAAAAGCCGCAATGGCAATCCGCAATATTCGTATTACCGAATTCGAATCTCTGTACGAAGCATTGAGACGTAATGTAGCTGCGCAAGTATCAGTGAGAGAACAACAGGACGAATTAAGAGGAATGAGGCAAGGATTAACCGAAAGCGTGCAAAACTATAACATCAGATTTCGAAGTGTTTTTAACAAACTCCAACACAGCATTACCAACGAGTATAGAGACGAACTAACTCGACGGGTGATGAACGAGCAACTATACATGGACTCTGTGACCGACTATGTAAGAGGCCTTCGTCCAGAAATAGGGCAGACGCTAATGGTTAATCTCCCCCCAAATCTCATCGAAGCAGAAAGGAAAGCAATGAATATGGAAAGATACTTTCGCGAGCACAGCTCTCGCAGACAAATGACGCGACAGACAACCGCCCCGCCATTTTATCGTAACCAGGCTTTTCATCCAGTAGACAATCGCCTCGCTATTACAAGTAACACAAATAATAAAACTCCACTCACACAAATTATTCTACCAAGAACGAACAATTTTACGAAGTTTGGGAACAGACCATTAAGCGAAATGTCCCAAATGCAATCGATTGGGACACCTTCCCAATCAATGCCAAAATTTTCGGATACCGCCTCAAAGAAAAGCCCCTCCAGGAATAAACCACGTTCAAGAACAATCAGAATTAACAATGCTACCTCAGGAAGATTACCCACAATACTATTACAATTACCAGGACGACCAGGATTGCGATTTCTCGTTGACTCCGGGGCAGGAATCAACTTGCTTAAACAAAGGTGCTTGCTACCCAGAAAAGACAACAATACCAGACACAAAGAAATTCTCCATGGGACATTCCGAATACGAATCTAACTCCAAAGTCAAATTGAATTTGTTCGACAAAAAGATAGACTTCTCTTTAATAGATGACGATTTCCCAATTATAGAAGATGGCGTATTAGCCTTACCCGGTTTGAATCAATATCGATTCGAACTCTCCAACGAAACATTGAAATTAGATAACAACACCCTTCTGCTGCAACAAGAACCAAACCTTGCACCAGGAGAAACCATTCAAAAAATTGTATACCTCGAAGGGAAGCCAACGCCAGTGTGCTTTATCAATGGTGGTAAGTCCTCAATTCAAGTTTCTAACATTATCGAAAATACAAATACCATAGATCAAATCCAAAAATTCAAATCTTCGATTCGACTATCGCACATAGAAAAACCTTTCAGAGAACCTATAGAAAAGATTCTTCTCTATTACATGGATGTATTTAATGTAGACAGCGAAACATTACCGTGTACATCTCTTGCTAAACATTCCATTACATTGAAAGAAGATAAAATCATCAACGTAAAATCCTACCGTCCTCCCGAACACCATAAAATCGAAATAAACAAACAAATGACGGAAATGTTAGACAAAAAGATTATAGAACCCTCCGACTCTCCCTATAACTCTCCCGTCTGGGTCGTCCCAAAGAAAATCGACGCGTCGGGGAAACAAAAGTGGCGAATAGTGATTGACTTTCGGAAGTTAAACGAATTAACGGACCAAGACGCATATCCATTACCCGACATTGACGATATACTATCGCAACTAGGGAACGCAAAATATTTCTCCGCTTTAGACTTATCCTCGGGATTCCACCAAATACCCATGGATGAGAATTCGAGGAAGTACACCGCATTTAGCACACAACAAGGGCACTTTCACTATAACAGAATGCCATTCGGGCTCAAGAACGCACCCGCTACCTTTCAAAGAATGATGGATACCGCGTTAAGAGGTTTAATTAATAATCATTGTTTCGTCTATCTCGATGAGAGCTAGAGCTCGGAAGTGTCTTATAAGTGTATAAACGAAGTAAAAATAAAGTTTTCTTCTTCCTTATAAAATTTCTCTGTATTTTTACGTGACACCCGTGACGCGATGCAAACGTCGAGCAGTCACCAAGAGTGAGATGTCCTTGTGCCGTCTTACGAATCCAAAGAGTTATCTAGTGCACGTTAACCCGCACGCACCCGGGATACGCGCGAGCGAGTACGCCACGCGACAGTTTGAAAGAACTGAGCGATCGCGAACCGACAAATCGCGAGTACAATTTCTCCAGTGTGATAAGCGACGGGAGAGAGACGAGATTTTTCTTTTTTCGTCCCAAGATGGATAAGTATCGTTGTACAGAATGAGCACACAATGAACTTAACATAGGTATCTATCTTACGATTAATTAAGCCTAAAACGCTCGCATTCTACGGTGTCCCCCGGTGTCCAACGGTGTCCAACGAGGTCCAACGATGTCCAACGGTGTCCAACGTCGTCCAACGGTGTCCAACGTCGTCCAACGGTGTCCAACGATGTCCAACGGTGTCCAACGTCGTCCAACGGTGTCCAACGATGTCCAACGGTGTCCAACGGTGTCCAACGGTGTCCAACGATGTCCAACGGTGTCCAACGGTGTCCAACGATGTCCAACGATGTCCAACGGTGTCCAACGATGTCCAACGGTGCAGTCCAGTGTAGATCATCCAAAATTCTTTTCGCGGTATTTGGAGATCCACACTGAACCAATAGTGTCCCACGTTACAGTCCAGTGTAGAACATCCAAAATTCTTTTCGCGGCTTTTGGAGATCCACACTGAACCAAAGGTGTCCCACGTTGCAGTCCACTGTAGATCATCCAAAATTCTTTTCGCGGCTTTTGGAGATCCACACTGGACCAATGGAATCCCACGGTGTCCCACGTTGCAGTCCAGTCTAGATCATTCAAAATTCTTTTCGCGTTTTTTGGTGATCTACACTGGACCAACGGTGTTCTACGGTTTCCAGCGGCGTCCCACGGTGTCCAGCGGCGTCCCACGGTGTGCAACGGCGTCCAATGTCGTCCCACGGTGTCCAATGTCGTCCCACGTTGCAGTCCAGTTTAGATTATCCAAAATTCTCTTCGTGGCTTTTCGTAATCCAAAATGGACTGTATTAGCGTGATTCTGAGCTTGGTATCG
This sequence comes from Bombus terrestris, assembly GCF_910591885.1. NCBI lineage: Eukaryota > Metazoa > Arthropoda > Insecta > Hymenoptera > Apidae > Bombus > Bombus terrestris. Next base: position 14,890,731 of record NC_063277.1, on the reverse strand, counting down.
AATTATTGTGCAATGTTTGTACTTATCAATGTAGTCGTTTTCTGAAAATTAATCAACTGATTAATCTGCGAAAACAATTACATCGATCGGTACAAACATTGTACAATAATTCGCAACCGTACTGACAACATTCGGTATGAATGGTACTTATGTCTAACTTGGAACCACAGAAAGGAAATGAAAGTACTGACACTGTATATACAATTTAGAGTTTTGCAAAAGAGACATACGACTCGTTGTACTAAACTTATGAAGATATCGAAAAGTTATATACTCCAACGTGACCGCGATATGCTTCTTTTAAAAATGGGAAAACGGGAAGAAGCCTGAACAATCAGACGATCGAAGAAAAATCATTTGGGCATCTAGCATACATATTTAATATGCTATGAAATGTTCATATATGTAACTGAAACGTATTTTCTGTAAATTGATAAATCCGAAACAAACTCATTTACTGGATTTGGTATATGGAAGAAACAGACATCTTTAAAACGAGAACATTTTATGAAACATTTTATCAAAAATAAACTATTAATAATGGTCAATTATAGATCAAATTACTATTGATTGAATTTTAGCAAATATAGAGAATCATGTGTATCTTTTAATCGAAACTAGGGTTACGTTGGAAACAAGAATTTTAAGTAATTGAATTTAAACTGAATTAAAAATTGAAAAGTTCATTTGGAATAACTAAGATGAGAGAAACCCCGGTTATTATACAATCACTTGCTTTATCTTTTAACTTTTAACAGTATCTGTTATTTTCTACAACCACATAGTGATTTGCAACATAATAAACCGAAAGGTATGTGCATAAGTCATTTTTTGCAGAATTTTTGTTACAGACGTGACGATGTCTTTGTTTTGTGACGAAACTTTTGTTTCGTGCAAATGAAATTCGAATATTTATAAAATTCTACATTACTGTTAAAAGATTGGAGTGAAAATATCGCGGTCGAAAAAATTCTAAAAGTTATGGTTCTAAGAACGAACAATCACCGGCACTAATTCCAATTGCAATGAATTAAATTTTAAAAAATATTTCAAGCCTTCATAGCAACATTAAGATATTTCATTATAATACTTTGTTGCGCATGAAATCGCTCACAATTTCATACATGTAAATATATATATATATTATACATTCGTAATAAAGTTCTGTATTTTAGCAGTCATGGTAACGTTAACGCTGACAAAGGAATATGTCTTATAGCAGTATTTTCAGTAATAAACGTAGTAATAAGGGGCGCATTAATAAGGGGCGCTGAAAAAGAAACAAAGCAGTAGCCAGAAGGGCTACTAAAATTCAATCGTCTTCCACTCTATATAAACCCGATCAACACGTCGAGAGTGGAACTGAATATTCTTGTTTCGCAACGCTAATTTACTACTAATATTTATGAAGCAGAAAATTCTCAAAATCAAACGCGACGAGTGCTTCGTTATATCTGCAATATCAATTAATCTACTATTAAAAAGAAAAAGAAAGAAAAATCTGAAAATTCCCGATATCTGATACGCAACGCTAATAAGTATAAATCTACGCACTCGTATTTAAGCAATACGCAACACTAATAGCGAGAGATCGCAGTGCAACCATTTAGGAGGTTGCGGATGAACGATCACACTTGTACAGCTCTTTAGGCTGTACATGTGATCCAGGAGCAGTGTCCGACAAATGCAGTCGGAGGGTTTGGGCAGTTTGTGAACGCAACTCTACTTAACAAAACGCGAGCATTCATTATCGCAACGCTAATAGGAAAAATAAGTAGAACTCGCGATGGAACAATGTCGCAACGCTAATTCTTAAAGTGAATTTAATGAAAATTACTATTTACTATTTGAAAAAGCTACTTTAAATATCCTAGTATTGCAACTTAAACAGAAAAACAGAAAAAATTCTAAAAATTGCAAAAGACAATCGCGATATCGTAATTCGCAACTCTAAAACAAACGCGATTATCATTTTATCGCAACTCTAATTCAAACCGTAATCATTCTCTCGCCACACTAATGAAAAATAGCAATATTATTTCGTAACTCTAATACAACCCGTAATTAACTTGTCGAAACACTAATAAGAAAAATCGCGATTTGCCCAATGGGACGATGGACCGATATATACATCGGCCAAAAAAACAAAGACTACTACTACTACTACTACTACTACTACTACTACTAATACTAAAATCGAGCATAGTGACAAAGTAGTAACAATAATGACTTCCCATGCTCTGGATGACCCAGAGGATGGGGAGCCATTAGTAGTTGCCCTCTTGAGTGGCAGTTTGCCGGGCCTCTTCGGCATATAGCCTCTTCTTTCTTCGGGCGCAATGCCCGCTGAAACTTAAATCTAAGCTCGAGACTTCTAAATCGCAAACAAAAAAAAAAACTTATAAAATAAAAATATAAACCGCGGAAGCTGATGGAAGTGCATATGGACTGACCAACGATCACAACAGTGATCGTTGCTCACTCGCATGTGCGTGCTCGAGCAATAAACGTTCGTTTCGAGCCCATTCGCGACCGCGACCGCGAAATTCGAAAAATCGAAAGGCAAAACCAGAGACGAGTGCATGCTCTACTCGTGCCAGTTTCACCGTCGATTTTTCAAATTAGATTTCCAGAAACAGGTTGGTCACACGAAAACGAGCCTACCCGACCAGAGACTGTGCCAACCTGCCCGGCCCTACCTACTTATAATTAACAGACATACCAGAAAGTATACTACCTATCCTACCTAACGCTATATTTAAAAAATGGCAAAACATGCACACCAACACACTCACTCCACGGTTCTCACACATACCACCCGGGCGCAAAGGTCCTACACTAGAGAGGACGTCCCGGGACGCCTCCGACACCCGAGCTTAATACAACATTCACACTCTAAGGTACTTACCTTTTTCCTGAAATCGACTGACGAAGGCTAGTGACCATTGCGTAAAACGTGATAAAACACGTCTGAGGAAATGATATCGTTAAAATAAATATAAGTAAACTTGGAATTATAATTGTAATTTATGGCAATATAAAAAGCGTGGTTACACTTAATCGCGTGGATGATATTATCACAAATTGTGATTGTATCGAGACGTAAATTGAATCGATATATGTCTCGACATTTTTAATATTTGAAGTTTTAACGAATGAGAAAAAGCGACGCAATTCCACGGCCTAACAACACACACACACATAATGTGGAAAATACGTCGTGCACGATACACTAACACATCGTCAGTCGCTGAGAAATTATTACATTACTTAATTCTAGACCATCGTGCCCAATGTCTTTCTCCCATTCAAGTAGCACCTGGGCACGTGAATGAGATCCTGACAATGGGCACGGAAAGGGTTAAACCTGAAAATCCTGATCTAAAAAGATGATTAGTTTGTGTAATTTTTATTTAACGGACTAACGTTCTTTGAGTTTATATTTTACTACTTTGCATCTGATTAAATTTACTTTATTAATTTAATAGTAACTAAGTAACTCTACTTTATTAATTTAATAAATTAGAACAAAATTTTAATATTTCGAAAAAAGTAGCGTTAGTAGAAAAAGACTGAGACTCATGCAAATAGAATTATTGACTCTAAATATATTACTAAGAAAGAAATAATCTCAGGCGATCTCTTTATCAAAGCATATACTCGAAAGTGCAGAAGCAGTGTTCAAAATTATTGCTTTGATTAAAAAATCTGCCTGTCGCGAAGTGTCTTCTTGCACGTAAAATTTTGCACATTTTTGTACGGAAAAAAATGAATTTTGACTCATATTTTAAATTCTAACCGAAATGAAATAAACGATCGTGACTTAATATTGTCACGATTAATTCATTACTTAAGATCAAGTATATGTATGTCATACAGGTATATTCGTGTAGATATTTGCCATTTGCAAATATTCATACAAAATATTAACATGCACATTTATAAATAACACGAATATATTCTCGAGTGTATATGTTTAACCTAATTATTAAAAAACTAATTATTATAATCGCGCTGTGCAAGAAGACCTATCCTAAACTAATAAATTTGAAAAAAGAGTGTTACTACTCACGGGTATAAAAAATACCCGCGGTCACTATGCTCGCAAAAATTTCTACGTAGTACAACCGGTCACCCGTGCCGATTCGGACCTTTCATCCTACGACATGATTGAGTGACCGGAGGAACAAAAATGCATGCGACTCACCGTTCGAAGCGGAGAAACAGAAGACGTACCATGGATGCTGCGGATAATCAGGGAGACTAACATCAGGCAGGAACCGTGTGAGGTCCAGTGTTGGAAATGGAGGTTGCGAACAATCTATTACAGAACAAAACACGATGAGTGATTACTGATTATTTGAAAAGTTGGAGATAATGAAAAATGAAGGTTTATTAACTTTAGTAAAACATAAAATATCATTAATATCGTTAATGCACAATAAAAAACATGGAACTTTAGCAATTCACTGATTTTTGATACGTATCGGACAGTTTTATTGCATTTTAACGTTAAGACTTTAAGACTTTATTTCAATTAAAGAGAACATTTACAGCTTTTTAAGTTATCAACCATTCTTATTTTATAATTAACAATATTTCAAACAAAATATAATAAATAGGACAAGTTGAAATACAATATATAAAACTACTTACATTCTTGAGTTCCAGGAGAGGCTTTATCCTCTTGAGGAAGGCACTGACTCTAATACCGAAAACGAATATTCGAAACAATAAATATAAAAAAAAAAAAAAAAAAAAAAAAAAATAAAAGACTACGTTACCACGACCGCTTAAATTATGATCGACGAACAAGTACTCTAATATCGCGTACAAATTTAATTGATAAAATTTTATTACTTTCGCGTGTGATTATTTGATCGAATTTAATCAAAAATATCGTGATTTTAAAAAATTGAAAAGAAACTATTGCGTAGCAAACACTGACTCTACAACCGCATTGCGCGCGGTCACAAATATTTCCTGAAAATAAAGCAGTTTAGGGCCGGAGGTGGGGGGGGGGGGTGGAAAAGAAGCGAAACGTTGTTTCGACAATTTTTCCTCTTTTTCCTATTGAACGTTTATTTAGAAAATACTGCTATTTCTTTACACTTAAAAATTATTATTAAGAAACTGGAACAAGTATGAAACTATAAGTTGAAAATTGTGAGATATTTCTCGATAGCAAACAAATGCTTACGAATACCGTGAATGCAATGCAATCGATTTCAAGAATTATACTGTTCGCAATTAGAATATATACTGTAAATTTTCGTTTTTAGAATACGAAATATACATTGCACTAATACACTATAGTCGCCTGTTATAAATATTGGAAAATATTTGCAAGAATTCAAAAGTTCGCCACTAAATATGTTTAAAGAATACTTGTTTCGAGGTATATGAATCTAACTGTTACTATGTTGCAAGTTTATGACGTTAACTGAAGCAAATACACATAATACAACAAAAAAAAAAATTGAATTCCATGAGTGAATTATTGAGATATAACTCAATTTGGAACAATAAAATAACTTATTAAAAATTCGTTTGAAATAAGAGAATGATCTCATATATCGGGAATAAAACAATAATTTATTTAACCCAACCTATTGACACTGCATACACAATTTCGTGTTCTGAAAAAGGGACATTCGAGTCATTGTTCTAAACTGTTTAACGTTCTATTTTCGCGGCTCAAAACTTTTGAATATATCGAAAAGTTATAAACTCTAACAGGACCGCAATAATTTTCCCTTAAAAATGGGAAACTAAGAAGAAGCCCGAACAAACAGACAATGAAAGAAAAATCGCGGCGCGAACTCGTTCGTTCGCGATCTTTCCAAAGAATCAATGGACTTACGCAACGCACTCCCGTGCACAAAATAACCACAAGATTCAATGCAAAAGAAGAATCAATTTTTATACTAGATCCCAAGTCAGATAAGTACCATTATACAGAATGGGCTCAGAATGGATTTGAGAGACAAGACATATCCCACGGTGTCCAACGGTGTCCCACGTTGTCCCACGTTGTCCCACGTTGTCCCACGTTGTCCCACGTTGTCCCACGTTGTCCCACGTTGTCCCACGTTGTCCCACGTTGTCCCACGTTGTCCCACGTTGTCCCACGTTGTCCCACGTTGTCCCACGTTGTCCCACGTTGTCCCACGCTGTCCCACGCTGTCCCACGTTGTCCCACGTTGTCCCACGTTGTCCCACGTTGTCCCACGTTGTCCCACGTTGTCCCACGTTGTCCCACGTTGTCCCACGTTGTCCCACGTTGTCCCACGTTGTCCCACGTTGTCCCACGCTGTCCCACGTTGTCCCACGTTGTCCCACGTTGTCCCACGTTGTCCCACGTTGTCCCACGTTGTCCCACGTTGTCCCACGGTGTCCCACGATGTCCAACGGTGTCCCACGATGTCCAACGGTGTCCCACGATGTCCAACGGTGTCCCACGGTGACCCACGGTGTCCCACGGTGTCCCACGGTGTCCCACGATGTCCAACATCGTCCCACGGTGACCTACGGTGCAGCCCAGTCTGTATCATCCAAAATTCTGTTCGCGGCATTTGGAGATACAAACCGGACTGCTGCGTAGTTCTTAGCTTGGTATCGTTTTCCAAAGATTAATCAACTGATTAATTTTTTGGAAAACGATGCCAATTACCAGGTCTCACCACGCGGAGGTGACTACGCAAGAGACCCGCCCATGGCTTCTTTATCTTTATACATCCATCTCGACATTCAACCCATTGGCAGAATGTCGAGTTACGACTCTACTTGACCATGGGCCTGCGTAAAGAAATAGTTGTTTCGTACCCTAACTGCGAAACACATATTTCCAACGCAGCGCTTACATGAATCTTTACAAACGCGGAGCAAAGCATACATAACGCCACAGCTATCTCCCACACAACGATTACATAGATCCGTACAATTATTGTACAATAATTGGCGTTCCTATTGGCAGCATTCGGTATCAAAGACACATTTATCTATCTTGGAATGAATCAAAGAAAATGAAGCTAACGAACGAACTAACAAACTTACGCGACGTACCCCCGTGCACAGGATAACCCGAAGGATTAGCGGAAAGCCCAAGTATTGACCATAACTCGATTCCTGTTTCGCCTGTTTTCCTAGAATTTGCTTACGAACCAATACAGAGTTTAAGCGAAGAGGAAATAGAACAAGTACTAAAAGAAAATCATGACTTGGTAGGACATCCCGGAATACAAAAGACGTACGACAGAATCCGAGGCAAATATGATATCCCACACCTAATAGACAGAATAAAAGGCAGAATAGGAACTTGCGCGACATGTCAAACATCAAAGACTACTCGGATAAGAGGAAAGAGGGAACCACAGATAACCGACACCCCGTTAGAATCTAACGACAAAATCGCTATGGATGTGATAGGCCCGTTGAAAAAGACCAAGATGAAAAAGTCCAAGTGTCTTATAAGTGTATAAACGAAGTAAAAAGAAAGTTTTCTTCTTCCTTATAAAATTTCTCCTTATTTTTACGTGACATTTTGGCGATCCTGCCAGGATCCATCAACTTCAAGAAAACGAAATTACGCATTTCGGGCTACGGTCAACTTTGAAGATTGAGGATCAGTGGACCACTGTAACAGAGCAGACACTTTCGACGTTTCGTCAAAGGAACACCGCAACGGAACCTTTCCTACGGGTTATACGATCAAGGTGAGAAAGCCCTGGATTCTTTTGTCAAATACAGATCGAGAACAGACAGCACAATTAGTGTAACAATGGCAACGCCACGAGAAGACAAAACCGAAACTGTTAGCGCCGCTTTAACTAACAGCGGAATAGACCCAACAGTTAAAGCTTTGCTTGATGCAATGCAGAAGCAAAATGAGAGACTGACCCAATAAATGAGTATGCTTACACTGCGTATGGATGAAGTTGTAGCAAACACAAAAACGGGAAATGTATCGGAGGCCAGTTCCCTAATAACCGTAGACGAAGTAACCCACACCGCTAAAGATCAATCGGTCCTTCGAGAACCTCGCCCATTACTTCAAACACCACCTCAACCATCCTGGGAAAGGACTTTTCCTGAACAATACACGCAACCAGAGCTAAAAGCTGAGAGTGCATTAAAATGCATTCCGATATTAAACGGAGAGGATGATATAGACGTGGAGGATTTTATTCATGAAATACAAGAAGTAAGAATAATGTGTAGCGAACCAACACTATTACTAAAAATGATTAAAATAGAGAAGATTGTAGGAAAAGCCGCAATGGCAATCCGCAATATTCGTATTACCGAATTCGAATCTCTGTACGAAGCATTGAGACGTAATGTAGCTGCGCAAGTATCAGTGAGAGAACAACAGGACGAATTAAGAGGAATGAGGCAAGGATTAACCGAAAGCGTGCAAAACTATAACATCAGATTTCGAAGTGTTTTTAACAAACTCCAACACAGCATTACCAACGAGTATAGAGACGAACTAACTCGACGGGTGATGAACGAGCAACTATACATGGACTCTGTGACCGACTATGTAAGAGGCCTTCGTCCAGAAATAGGGCAGACGCTAATGGTTAATCTCCCCCCAAATCTCATCGAAGCAGAAAGGAAAGCAATGAATATGGAAAGATACTTTCGCGAGCACAGCTCTCGCAGACAAATGACGCGACAGACAACCGCCCCGCCATTTTATCGTAACCAGGCTTTTCATCCAGTAGACAATCGCCTCGCTATTACAAGTAACACAAATAATAAAACTCCACTCACACAAATTATTCTACCAAGAACGAACAATTTTACGAAGTTTGGGAACAGACCATTAAGCGAAATGTCCCAAATGCAATCGATTGGGACACCTTCCCAATCAATGCCAAAATTTTCGGATACCGCCTCAAAGAAAAGCCCCTCCAGGAATAAACCACGTTCAAGAACAATCAGAATTAACAATGCTACCTCAGGAAGATTACCCACAATACTATTACAATTACCAGGACGACCAGGATTGCGATTTCTCGTTGACTCCGGGGCAGGAATCAACTTGCTTAAACAAAGGTGCTTGCTACCCAGAAAAGACAACAATACCAGACACAAAGAAATTCTCCATGGGACATTCCGAATACGAATCTAACTCCAAAGTCAAATTGAATTTGTTCGACAAAAAGATAGACTTCTCTTTAATAGATGACGATTTCCCAATTATAGAAGATGGCGTATTAGGCTTACCCGGTTTGAATCAATATCGATTCGAACTCTCCAACGAAACATTGAAATTAGATAACAACACCCTTCTGCTGCAACAAGAACCAAACCTTGCACCAGGAGAAACCATTCAAAAAATTGTATACCTCGAAGGGAAGCCAACGCCAGTGTGCTTTATCAATGGTGGTAAGTCCTCAATTCAAGTTTCTAACATTATCGAAAATACAAATACCATAGATCAAATCCAAAAATTCAAATCTTCGATTCGACTATCGCACATAGAAAAACCTTTCAGAGAACCTATAGAAAAGATTCTTCTCTATTACATGGATGTATTTAATGTAGACAGCGAAACATTACCGTGTACATCTCTTGCTAAACATTCCATTACATTGAAAGAAGATAAAATCATCAACGTAAAATCCTACCGTCCTCCCGAACACCATAAAATCGAAATAAACAAACAAATGACGGAAATGTTAGACAAAAAGATTATAGAACCCTCCGACTCTCCCTATAACTCTCCCGTCTGGGTCGTCCCAAAGAAAATCGACGCGTCGGGGAAACAAAAGTGGCGAATAGTGATTGACTTTCGGAAGTTAAACGAATTAACGGACCAAGACGCATATCCATTACCCGACATTGACGATATACTATCGCAACTAGGGAACGCAAAATATTTCTCCGCTTTAGACTTATCCTCGGGATTCCACCAAATACCCATGGATGAGAATTCGAGGAAGTACACCGCATTTAGCACACAACAAGGGCACTTTCACTATAACAGAATGCCATTCGGGCTCAAGAACGCACCCGCTACCTTTCAAAGAATGATGGATACCGCGTTAAGAGGTTTAATTAATAATCATTGTTTCGTCTATCTCGATGAGAGCTAGAGCTCGGAAGTGTCTTATAAGTGTATAAACGAAGTAAAAATAAAGTTTTCTTCTTCCTTATAAAATTTCTCTGTATTTTTACGTGACACCCGTGACGCGATGCAAACGTCGAGCAGTCACCAAGAGTGAGATGTCCTTGTGCCGTCTTACGAATCCAAAGAGTTATCTAGTGCACGTTAACCCGCACGCACCCGGGATACGCGCGAGCGAGTACGCCACGCGACAGTTTGAAAGAACTGAGCGATCGCGAACCGACAAATCGCGAGTACAATTTCTCCAGTGTGATAAGCGACGGGAGAGAGACGAGATTTTTCTTTTTTCGTCCCAAGATGGATAAGTATCGTTGTACAGAATGAGCACACAATGAACTTAACATAGGTATCTATCTTACGATTAATTAAGCCTAAAACGCTCGCATTCTACGGTGTCCCCCGGTGTCCAACGGTGTCCAACGAGGTCCAACGATGTCCAACGGTGTCCAACGTCGTCCAACGGTGTCCAACGGTGTCCAACGGTGTCCAACGATGTCCAACGGTGTCCAACGTCGTCCAACGGTGTCCAACGATGTCCAACGGTGTCCAACGGTGTCCAACGGTGTCCAACGATGTCCAACGGTGTCCAACGGTGTCCAACGATGTCCAACGATGTCCAACGGTGTCCAACGATGTCCAACGGTGCAGTCCAGTGTAGATCATCCAAAATTCTTTTCGCGGTATTTGGAGATCCACACTGAACCAATAGTGTCCCACGTTACAGTCCAGTGTAGAACATCCAAAATTCTTTTCGCGGCTTTTGGAGATCCACACTGAACCAAAGGTGTCCCACGTTGCAGTCCACTGTAGATCATCCAAAATTCTTTTCGCGGCTTTTGGAGATCCACACTGGACCAATGGAATCCCACGGTGTCCCACGTTGCAGTCCAGTCTAGATCATTCAAAATTCTTTTCGCGTTTTTTGGTGATCTACACTGGACCAACGGTGTTCTACGGTTTCCAGCGGCGTCCCACGGTGTCCAGCGGCGTCCCACGGTGTGCAACGGCGTCCAATGTCGTCCCACGGTGTCCAATGTCGTCCCACGTTGCAGTCCAGTTTAGATTATCCAAAATTCTCTTCGTGGCTTTTCGTAATCCAAAATGGACTGTATTAGCGTGATTCTGAGCTTGGTATCGAATTATTGTGCAATGTTTGTACTTATCAATGTAGTCGTTTTCTGAAAATTAATCAACTGATTAATCTGCGAAAACAATTACATCGATCGGTACAAACATTGTACAATAATTCGCAACCGTACTGACAACATTCGGTATGAATGGTACTTATGTCTAACTTGGAACCACAGAAAGGAAATGAAAGTACTGACACTGTATATACAATTTAGAGTTTTGCAAAAGAGACATACGACTCGTTGTACTAAACTTATGAAGATATCGAAAAGTTATATACTCCAACGTGACCGCGATATGCTTCTTTTAAAAATGGGAAAACGGGAAGAAGCCTGAACAATCAGACGATCGAAGAAAAATCATTTGGGCATCTAGCATACATATTTAATATGCTATGAAATGTTCATATATGTAACTGAAACGTATTTTCTGTAAATTGATAAATCCGAAACAAACTCATTTACTGGATTTGGTATATGGAAGAAACAGACATCTTTAAAACGAGAACATTTTATGAAACATTTTATCAAAAATAAACTATTAATAATGGTCAATTATAGATCAAATTACTATTGATTGAATTTTAGCAAATATAGAGAATCATGTGTATCTTTTAATCGAAACTAGGGTTACGTTGGAAACAAGAATTTTAAGTAATTGAATTTAAACTGAATTAAAAATTGAAAAGTTCATTTGGAATAACTAAGATGAGAGAAACCCCGGTTATTATACAATCACTTGCTTTATCTTTTAACTTTTAACAGTATCTGTTATTTTCTACAACCACATAGTGATTTGCAACATAATAAACCGAAAGGTATGTGCATAAGTCATTTTTTGCAGAATTTTTGTTACAGACGTGACGATGTCTTTGTTTTGTGACGAAACTTTTGTTTCGTGCAAATGAAATTCGAATATTTATAAAATTCTACATTACTGTTAAAAGATTGGAGTGAAAATATCGCGGTCGAAAAAATTCTAAAAGTTATGGTTCTAAGAACGAACAATCACCGGCACTAATTCCAATTGCAATGAATTAAATTTTAAAAAATATTTCAAGCCTTCATAGCAACATTAAGATATTTCATTATAATACTTTGTTGCGCATGAAATCGCTCACAATTTCATACATGTAAATATATATATATATTATACATTCGTAATAAAGTTCTGTATTTTAGCAGTCATGGTAACGTTAACGCTGACAAAGGAATATGTCTTATAGCAGTATTTTCAGTAATAAACGTAGTAATAAGGGGCGCATTAATAAGGGGCGCTGAAAAAGAAACAAAGCAGTAGCCAGAAGGGCTACTAAAATTCAATCGTCTTCCACTCTATATAAACCCGATCAACACGTCGAGAGTGGAACTGAATATTCTTGTTTCGCAACGCTAATTTACTACTAATATTTATGAAGCAGAAAATTCTCAAAATCAAACGCGACGAGTGCTTCGTTATATCTGCAATATCAATTAATCTACTATTAAAAAGAAAAAGAAAGAAAAATCTGAAAATTCCCGATATCTGATACGCAACGCTAATAAGTATAAATCTACGCACTCGTATTTAAGCAATACGCAACACTAATAGCGAGAGATCGCAGTGCAACCATTTAGGAGGTTGCGGATGAACGATCACACTTGTACAGCTCTTTAGGCTGTACATGTGATCCAGGAGCAGTGTCCGACAAATGCAGTCGGAGGGTTTGGGCAGTTTGTGAACGCAACTCTACTTAACAAAACGCGAGCATTCATTATCGCAACGCTAATAGGAAAAATAAGTAGAACTCGCGATGGAACAATGTCGCAACGCTAATTCTTAAAGTGAATTTAATGAAAATTACTATTTACTATTTGAAAAAGCTACTTTAAATATCCTAGTATTGCAACTTAAACAGAAAAACAGAAAAAATTCTAAAAATTGCAAAAGACAATCGCGATATCGTAATTCGCAACTCTAAAACAAACGCGATTATCATTTTATCGCAACTCTAATTCAAACCGTAATCATTCTCTCGCCACACTAATGAAAAATAGCAATATTATTTCGTAACTCTAATACAACCCGTAATTAACTTGTCGAAACACTAATAAGAAAAATCGCGATTTGCCCAATGGGACGATGGACCGATATATACATCGGCCAAAAAAACAAAGACTACTACTACTACTACTACTACTACTACTACTACTAATACTAAAATCGAGCATAGTGACAAAGTAGTAACAATAATGACTTCCCATGCTCTGGATGACCCAGAGGATGGGGAGCCATTAGTAGTTGCCCTCTTGAGTGGCAGTTTGCCGGGCCTCTTCGGCATATAGCCTCTTCTTTCTTCGGGCGCAATGCCCGCTGAAACTTAAATCTAAGCTCGAGACTTCTAAATCGCAAACAAAAAAAAAAACTTATAAAATAAAAATATAAACCGCGGAAGCTGATGGAAGTGCATATGGACTGACCAACGATCACAACAGTGATCGTTGCTCACTCGCATGTGCGTGCTCGAGCAATAAACGTTCGTTTCGAGCCCATTCGCGACCGCGACCGCGAAATTCGAAAAATCGAAAGGCAAAACCAGAGACGAGTGCATGCTCTACTCGTGCCAGTTTCACCGTCGATTTTTCAAATTAGATTTCCAGAAACAGGTTGGTCACACGAAAACGAGCCTACCCGACCAGAGACTGTGCCAACCTGCCCGGCCCTACCTACTTATAATTAACAGACATACCAGAAAGTATACTACCTATCCTACCTAACGCTATATTTAAAAAATGGCAAAACATGCACACCAACACACTCACTCCACGGTTCTCACACATACCACCCGGGCGCAAAGGTCCTACACTAGAGAGGACGTCCCGGGACGCCTCCGACACCCGAGCTTAATACAACATTCACACTCTAAGGTACTTACCTTTTTCCTGAAATCGACTGACGAAGGCTAGTGACCATTGCGTAAAACGTGATAAAACACGTCTGAGGAAATGATATCGTTAAAATAAATATAAGTAAACTTGGAATTATAATTGTAATTTATGGCAATATAAAAAGCGTGGTTACACTTAATCGCGTGGATGATATTATCACAAATTGTGATTGTATCGAGACGTAAATTGAATCGATATATGTCTCGACATTTTTAATATTTGAAGTTTTAACGAATGAGAAAAAGCGACGCAATTCCACGGCCTAACAACACACACACACATAATGTGGAAAATACGTCGTGCACGATACACTAACACATCGTCAGTCGCTGAGAAATTATTACATTACTTAATTCTAGACCATCGTGCCCAATGTCTTTCTCCCATTCAAGTAGCACCTGGGCACGTGAATGAGATCCTGACAATGGGCACGGAAAGGGTTAAACCTGAAAATCCTGATCTAAAAAGATGATTAGTTTGTGTAATTTTTATTTAACGGACTAACGTTCTTTGAGTTTATATTTTACTACTTTGCATCTGATTAAATTTACTTTATTAATTTAATAGTAACTAAGTAACTCTACTTTATTAATTTAATAAATTAGAACAAAATTTTAATATTTCGAAAAAAGTAGCGTTAGTAGAAAAAGACTGAGACTCATGCAAATAGAATTATTGACTCTAAATATATTACTAAGAAAGAAATAATCTCAGGCGATCTCTTTATCAAAGCATATACTCGAAAGTGCAGAAGCAGTGTTCAAAATTATTGCTTTGATTAAAAAATCTGCCTGTCGCGAAGTGTCTTCTTGCACGTAAAATTTTGCACATTTTTGTACGGAAAAAAATGAATTTTGACTCATATTTTAAATTCTAACCGAAATGAAATAAACGATCGTGACTTAATATTGTCACGATTAATTCATTACTTAAGATCAAGTATATGTATGTCATACAGGTATATTCGTGTAGATATTTGCCATTTGCAAATATTCATACAAAATATTAACATGCACATTTATAAATAACACGAATATATTCTCGAGTGTATATGTTTAACCTAATTATTAAAAAACTAATTATTATAATCGCGCTGTGCAAGAAGACCTATCCTAAACTAATAAATTTGAAAAAAGAGTGTTACTACTCACGGGTATAAAAAATACCCGCGGTCACTATGCTCGCAAAAATTTCTACGTAGTACAACCGGTCACCCGTGCCGATTCGGACCTTTCATCCTACGACATGATTGAGTGACCGGAGGAACAAAAATGCATGCGACTCACCGTTCGAAGCGGAGAAACAGAAGACGTACCATGGATGCTGCGGATAATCAGGGAGACTAACATCAGGCAGGAACCGTGTGAGGTCCAGTGTTGGAAATGGAGGTTGCGAACAATCTATTACAGAACAAAACACGATGAGTGATTACTGATTATTTGAAAAGTTGGAGATAATGAAAAATGAAGGTTTATTAACTTTAGTAAAACATAAAATATCATTAATATCGTTAATGCACAATAAAAAACATGGAACTTTAGCAATTCACTGATTTTTGATACGTATCGGACAGTTTTATTGCATTTTAACGTTAAGACTTTAAGACTTTATTTCAATTAAAGAGAACATTTACAGCTTTTTAAGTTATCAACCATTCTTATTTTATAATTAACAATATTTCAAACAAAATATAATAAATAGGACAAGTTGAAATACAATATATAAAACTACTTACATTCTTGAGTTCCAGGAGAGGCTTTATCCTCTTGAGGAAGGCACTGACTCTAATACCGAAAACGAATATTCGAAACAATAAATATAAAAAAAAAAAAAAAAAAAAAAAAAAAATAAAAGACTACGTTACCACGACCGCTTAAATTATGATCGACGAACAAGTACTCTAATATCGCGTACAAATTTAATTGATAAAATTTTATTACTTTCGCGTGTGATTATTTGATCGAATTTAATCAAAAATATCGTGATTTTAAAAAATTGAAAAGAAACTATTGCGTAGCAAACACTGACTCTACAACCGCATTGCGCGCGGTCACAAATATTTCCTGAAAATAAAGCAGTTTAGGGCCGGAGGTGGGGGGGGGGTGGAAAAGAAGCGAAACGTTGTTTCGACAATTTTTCCTCTTTTTCCTATTGAACGTTTATTTAGAAAATACTGCTATTTCTTTACACTTAAAAATTATTATTAAGAAACTGGAACAAGTATGAAACTATAAGTTGAAAATTGTGAGATATTTCTCGATAGCAAACAAATGCTTACGAATACCGTGAATGCAATGCAATCGATTTCAAGAATTATACTGTTCACAATTAGAATATATACTGTAAATTTTCGTTTTTAGAATACGAAATATACATTGCACTAATACACTATAGTCGCCTGTTATAAATATTGGAAAATATTTGCAAGAATTCAAAAGTTCGCCACTAAATATGTTTAAAGAATACTTGTTTCGAGGTATTTGAATCTAACTGTTACTATGTTGCAAGTTTATGACGTTAACTGAAGCAAATACACATAATACAACAAAAAAAAAAATTGAATTCCATGAGTGAATTATTGAGATATAACTCAATTTGAAACAATAAAATAACTTATTAAAAATTCGTTTGAAATAAGAGAATGATCTCATATATCGGAAATAAAACAATAATTTATTTAACCGAACCTATTGACACTGCATACACAATTTCGTGTTCTGAAAAAGGGACATTCGAGTCATTGTTCTAAACTGTTTAACGTTCTATTTTCGCGGCTCAAAACTTTTGAATATATCGAAAAGTTATAAACTCTAACAGGACCGCAATAATTTTCTCTTAAAAATGGGAAACTAAGAAGAAGCCCGAACAAACAGACAATGAAAGAAAAATCGCGGCGCGAACTCGTTCGTTCGCGATCTTTCCAAAGAATCAATGGACTTACGCAACGCACCCCCGTGCACAAAATAACCACAAGATTCAATGCAAAAGAAGAATCAATTTTTATACTAGATTCCAAGTCAGATAAGTACCATTATACAGAATGGGCTCAGAATGGATTTGAGAGACAAGACATATCCCACGGTGTCCAACGGTGTCCCACGTTGTCCCACGTTGTCCCACGTTGTCCCACGTTGTCCCACGCTGTCCCACGTTGTCCCACGTTGTCCCACGTTGTCCCACGTTGTCCCACGTTGTCCCACGCTGTCCCACGTTGTCCCACGTTGTCCCACGTTGTCCCACGTTATCCCACGTTGTCCCACGTTGTCCCACGTTGTCCCGCGTTGTCCCACGTTGTCCCACGCTGTCCCACGTTGTCCCACGTTGTCCCACGTTGTCCCACGTTGTCCCACGTTGTCCCACGTTGTCCCACGTTGTCCCACGGTGTCCCACGATGTCCAACGGTGTCCCACGATGTCCAACGGTCTCCCACGGTGACCCACGGTGTCCCACGGTGTCCCACGGTGTCCCACGATGTCCAACGTCGTCCCACGGTGACCTACGGTGCAGCCCAGTCTGTATCATCCAAAATTCTGTTCGCGGCATTTGGAGATACAAACCGGACTGCTGCGTAGTTCTTAGCTTGGTATCGTTTTCCAAAGATTAATCAACTGATTAATTTTTTGGAAAACGATGCCAATTACCAGGTCTCACCACGCGGAGGTGACTACGCAAGAGACCCGCCCATGGCTTCTTTATCTTTATATATCCATCTCGACATTCAACCCATTGGCAGAATGTCGAGTTACGACTCTACTTGACCATGGGCCTGCGTAAAGAAATAGTTGTTTCGTACCCTAACTGCGAAACACATATTTCCAACGCAGCGCTTACATGAATCTTTACAAACGCGGAGCAAAGCATACATAACGCCACAGCTATCTCCCACACAACGATTACATAGATCCGTACAATTATTGTACAATAATTGGCGTTCCTATTGGCAGCATTCGGTATCAAAGACACATTTATCTATCTTGGAACGAATCAAAGAAAATGAAGCTAACGAACGAACTAACAAACTTACGCGACGTACCCCCGTGCACAGGATAACCCGAAGGATTAGCGGAAAGCCCAAGTATTGACCATAACTCGATTCCTGTTTCGCCTGTTTTCCTAGAATTTGCTTACGAACCAATACAGAGTTTAAGCGAAGAGGAAATAGAACAAGTACTAAAAGAAAATCATGACTTGGTAGGACATCCCGGAATACAAAAGACGTACGACAGAATCCGAGGCAAATATGATATCCCACACCTAATAGACAGAATAAAAGGCAGAATAGGAACTTGCGCGACATGTCAAACATCAAAGACTACTCGGATAAGAGGAAAGAGGGAACCACAGATAACCGACACCCCGTTAGAATCTAACGACAAAATCGCTATGGATGTGATAGGCCCGTTGAAAAAGACCAAGATGAAAAAGTCCAAGTGTCTTATAAGTGTATAAACGAAGTAAAAATAAAGTTTTCTTCTTCCTTATAAAATTTCTCCTTATTTTTACGTGACATTTTGGCGATCCTGCCAGGATCCATCAACTTCAAGAAAACGAAATTACGCATTTCGGGCTACGGTCAACTTTGAAGATTGAGGATCAGTGGACCACTGTAACAGAGCAGACACTTTCGACGTTTCGTCAAAGGAACACCGCAACGGAACCTTTCCTACGGGTTATACGATCAAGGTGAGAAAGCCCTGGATTCTTTTGTCAAATACAGATCGAGAACAGACAGCACAATTAGTGTAACAATGGCAACGCCACGAGAAGACAAAACCGAAACTGTTAGCGCCGCTTTAACTAACAGCGGAATAGACCCAACAGTTAAAGCTTTGCTTGATGCAATGCAGAAGCAAAATGAGAGACTGACCCAATAAATGAGTATGCTTACACTGCGTATGGATGAAGTTGTAGCAAACACAAAAACGGGAAATGTATCGGAGGCCAGTTCCCTAATAACCGTAGACGAAGTAACCCACACCGCTAAAGATCAATCGGTCCTTCGAGAACCTCGCCCATTACTTCAAACACCACCTCAACCATCCTGGGAAAGGACTTTTCCTGAACAATACACGCAACCAGAGCTAAAAGCTGAGAGTGCATTAAAATGCATTCCGATATTAAACGGAGAGGATGATATAGACGTGGAGGATTTTATTCATGAAATACAAGAAGTAAGAATAATGTGTAGCGAACCAACACTATTACTAAAAATGATTAAAATAGAGAAGATTGTAGGAAAAGCCGCAATGGCAATCCGCAATATTCGTATTACCGAATTCGAATCTCTGTACGAAGCATTGAGACGTAATGTAGCTGCGCAAGTATCAGTGAGAGAACAACAGGACGAATTAAGAGGAATGAGGCAAGGATTAACCGAAAGCGTGCAAAACTATAACATCAGATTTCGAAGTGTTTTTAACAAACTCCAACACAGCATTACCAACGAGTATAGAGACGAACTAACTCGACGGGTGATGAACGAGCAACTATACATGGACTCTGTGACCGACTATGTAAGAGGCCTTCGTCCAGAAATAGGGCAGACGCTAATGGTTAATCTCCCCCCAAATCTCATCGAAGCAGAAAGGAAAGCAATGAATATGGAAAGATACTTTCGCGAGCACAGCTCTCGCAGACAAATGACGCGACAGACAACCGCCCCGCCATTTTATCGTAACCAGGCTTTTCATCCAGTAGACAATCGCCTCGCTATTACAAGTAACACAAATAATAAAACTCCACTCACACAAATTATTCTACCAAGAACGAACAATTTTACGAAGTTTGGGAACAGACCATTAAGCGAAATGTCCCAAATGCAATCGATTGGGACACCTTCCCAATCAATGCCAAAATTTTCGGATACCGCCTCAAAGAAAAGCCCCTCCAGGAATAAACCACGTTCAAGAACAATCAGAATTAACAATGCTACCTCAGGAAGATTACCCACAATACTATTACAATTACCAGGACGACCAGGATTGCGATTTCTCGTTGACTCCGGGGCAGGAATCAACTTGCTTAAACAAAGGTGCTTGCTACCCAGAAAAGACAACAATACCAGACACAAAGAAATTCTCCATGGGACATTCCGAATACGAATCTAACTCCAAAGTCAAATTGAATTTGTTCGACAAAAAGATAGACTTCTCTTTAATAGATGACGATTTCCCAATTATAGAAGATGGCGTATTAGGCTTACCCGGTTTGAATCAATATCGATTCGAACTCTCCAACGAAACATTGAAATTAGATAACAACACCCTTCTGCTGCAACAAGAACCAACCCTTGCACCAGGAGAAACCATTCAAAAAATTGTATACCTCGAAGGGAAGCCAACGCCAGTGTGCTTTATCAATGGTGGTAAGTCCTCAATTCAAGTTTCTAACATTATCGAAAATACAAATACCATAGATCAAATCCAAAAATTCAAATCTTCGATTCGACTATCGCACATAGAAAAACCTTTCAGAGAACCTATAGAAAAGATTCTTCTCTATTACATGGATGTATTTAATGTAGACAGCGAAACATTACCGTGTACATCTCTTGCTAAACATTCCATTACATTGAAAGAAGATAAAATCATCAACGTAAAATACTACCGTCCTCCCGAACACCATAAAATCGAAATAAACAAACAAATGACGGAAATGTTAGACAAAAAGATTATAGAACCCTCCGACTCTCCCTATAACTCTCCCGTCTGGGTCGTCCCAAAGAAAATCGACGCGTCGGGGAAACAAAAGTGGCGAATAGTGATTGACTTTCGGAAGTTAAACGAATTAACGGACCAAGACGCATATCCATTACCCGACATTGACGATATACTATCGCAACTAGGGAACGCAAAATATTTCTCCGCTTTAGACTTATCCTCGGGATTCCACCAAATACCCATGGATGAGAATTCGAGGAAGTACACCGCATTTAGCACACCACAAGGGCACTTTCACTATAACAGAATGCCATTCGGACTCAAGAACACACCCGCTACCTTTCAAAGAATGATGGACACCGCGTTAAGAGGTTTAATTAATAATCATTGTTTCGTCTATCTCGATGAGAGCTAGAGCTCGGAAGTGTCTTATAAGTGTATAAACGAAGTAAAAATAAAGTTTTCTTCTTCCTTATAAAATTTCTCTGTATTTTTACGTGACACCCGTGACGCGATGCAAACGTCGAGCAGTCACCAAGAGTGAGATGTCCTTGTGCCGTCTTACGAATCCAAAGAGTTATCTAGTGCACGTTAACCCGCAAGTACCCGGGATACGCGCGAGCGAGTACGCCACGCGACAGTTTGAAAGAACTGAGTGATCGCGAACCGACAAATCGCGAGTACAATTTCTCCAGTGTGATAAGCGACGGGAGAGAGACGAGATTTTTCTTTTTTCGTCCCAAGATGGATAAGTATCGTTGTACAGAATGAGCTCACAATGAACTTAACATAGGTATCTATCTTACGATTAATTAAGCCTAAAACGCTCGCATTCTACGGTGTCCCCCGGTGTCCAACGGTGTCCAACGATGTCCAACGATGTCCAACGATGTCCAACGGTGTCCAACGGTGTCCAACGGTGTCCAACGGTGTCCAACGATGTCCAACGATGTCCAACGATGTCCAACGGTGTCCAACGATGTCCAACGGTGTCCAACGGTGTCCAACGTCGTCCAACGGTGTCCAACGATGTCCAGCGGTGTCCAACGTCGTCCAACGGTGTCCAACGATGTCCAACGGTGTCCAACGGTGTCCAACGGTGTCCAACGGTGTCCAACGGTGTCCAACGGTGTCCAACGGTGTCCAACGATGTCCAACGATGTCCAACGATGTCCAACGGTGTCCAACGATGTCCAACGTGTGTCCAACGATGTCCAACGGTGTCCAACGGTGTCCAACGGTGCAGTCCAGTGTAGATCATCCAAAATTCTTTTCGCGGTATTTGGAGATCCACACTGAACCAATAGTGTCCCACGTTACAGTCCAGTGTAGAACATCCAAAATTCTTTTCGCGGCTTTTGGAGATCCACACTGAACCAAAGGTGTCCCACGTTGCAGTCCACTGTAGATCATCCAAAATTCTTTTCGCGGCTTTTGGAGATCCACACTGGACCAATGGAATCCCACGGTGTCCCACGTTGCAGTCCAGTCTAGATCATTCAAAATTCTTTTCGCGTTTTTTGGTGATCTACACTGGACCAACGGTGTTCTACGGTTTCCAGCGGCGTCCCACGGTGTCCAGCGGCGTCCCACGGTGTGCAACGGCGTCCAATGTCGTCCCACGGTGTCCAATGTCGTCCCACGTTGCAGTCCAGTTTAGATTATCCAAAATTCTCTTCGTGGCTTTTCGTAATCCAAAATGGACTGTATTAGCGTGATTCTGAGCTTGGTATCGAATTGTTGTGCAATGTTTGTACTTATCAATGTAGTCGTTTTCTGAAAATTAATCAACTGATTAATCTGCGAAAACAATTACATCGATCGGTACAAACATTGTACAATAATTCGCAACCGTACTGACAACATTCGGTATGAATGGTACTTATGTCTAACTTGGAACCACAGAAAGGAAATGAAAGTACTGACACTGTATATACAATTTAGAGTTTTGCAAAAGAGACATACGACTCGTTGTACTAAACTTATGAAGATATCGAAAAGTTATATACTCCAACGTGACCGCGATATGCTTCTTTTAAAAATGGGAAAACGGGAAGAAGCCTGAACAATCAGACGATCGAAGAAAAATCATTTGGGCATCTAGCATACATATTTAATATGCTATGAAATGTTCATATATGTAACTGAAACGTATTTTCTGTAAATTGATAAATCCGAAACAAACTCATTTACTGGATTTGGTATATGGAAGAAACAGACATCTTTAAAACGAGAACATTTTATGAAACATTTTATCAAAAATAAACTATTAATAATGGTCAATTATAGATCAAATTACTATTGATTGAATTTTAGCAAATATAGAGAATCATGTGTATCTTTTAATCGAAACTAGGGTTACGTTGGAAACAAGAATTTTAAGTAATTGAATTTAAACTGAATTAAAAATTGAAAAGTTCATTTGGAATAACTAAGATGAGAGAAACCCCGGTTATTATACAATCACTTGCTTTATCTTTTAACTTTTAACAGTATCTGTTATTTTCTACAACCACATAGTGATTTGCAACATAATAAACCGAAAGGTATGTGCATAAGTCATTTTTTGCAGAATTTTTGTTACAGACGTGACGATGTCTTTGTTTTGTGACGAAACTTTTGTTTCGTGCAAATGAAATTCGAATATTTATAAAATTCTACATTACTGTTAAAAGATTGGAGTGAAAATATCGCGGTCGAAAAAATTCTAAAAGTTATGGTTCTAAGAACGAACAATCACCGGCACTAATTCCAATTGCAATGAATTAAATTTTAAAAAATATTTCAAGCCTTCATAGCAACATTAAGATATTTCATTATAATACTTTGTTGCGCATGAAATCGCTCACAATTTCATACATGTAAATATATATATATATTATACATTCGTAATAAAGTTCTGTATTTTAGCAGTCATGGTAACGTTAACGCTGACAAAGGAATATGTCTTATAGCAGTATTTTCAGTAATAAACGTAGTAATAAGGGGCGCATTAATAAGGGGCGCTGAAAAAGAAACAAAGCAGTAGCCAGAAGGGCTACTAAAATTCAATCGTCTTCCACTCTATATAAACCCGATCAACACGTCGAGAGTGGAACTGAATATTCTTGTTTCGCAACGCTAATTTACTACTAATATTTATGAAGCAGAAAATTCTCAAAATCAAACGCGACGAGTGCTTCGTTATATCTGCAATATCAATTAATCTACTATTAAAAAGAAAAAGAAAGAAAAATCTGAAAATTCCCGATATCTGATACGCAACGCTAATAAGTATAAATCTACGCACTCGTATTTAAGCAATACGCAACACTAATAGCGAGAGATCGCAGTGCAACCATTTAGGAGGTTGCGGATGAACGATCACACTTGTACAGCTCTTTAGGCTGTACATGTGATCCAGGAGCAGTGTCCGACAAATGCAGTCGGAGGGTTTGGGCAGTTTGTGAACGCAACTCTACTTAACAAAACGCGAGCATTCATTATCGCAACGCTAATAGGAAAAATAAGTAGAACTCGCGATGGAACAATGTCGCAACGCTAATTCTTAAAGTGAATTTAATGAAAATTACTATTTACTATTTGAAAAAGCTACTTTAAATATCCTAGTATTGCAACTTAAACAGAAAAACAGAAAAAATTCTAAAAATTGCAAAAGACAATCGCGATATCGTAATTCGCAACTCTAAAACAAACGCGATTATCATTTTATCGCAACTCTAATTCAAACCGTAATCATTCTCTCGCCACACTAATGAAAAATAGCAATATTATTTCGTAACTCTAATACAACCCGTAATTAACTTGTCGAAACACTAATAAGAAAAATCGCGATTTGCCCAATGGGACGATGGACCGATATATACATCGGCCAAAAAAACAAAGACTACTACTACTACTACTACTACTACTACTACTACTAATACTAAAATCGAGCATAGTGACAAAGTAGTAACAATAATGACTTCCCATGCTCTGGATGACCCAGAGGATGGGGAGCCATTAGTAGTTGCCCTCTTGAGTGGCAGTTTGCCGGGCCTCTTCGGCATATAGCCTCTTCTTTCTTCGGGCGCAATGCCCGCTGAAACTTAAATCTAAGCTCGAGACTTCTAAATCGCAAACAAAAAAAAAAACTTATAAAATAAAAATATAAACCGCGGAAGCTGATGGAAGTGCATATGGACTGACCAACGATCACAACAGTGATCGTTGCTCACTCGCATGTGCGTGCTCGAGCAATAAACGTTCGTTTCGAGCCCATTCGCGACCGCGACCGCGAAATTCGAAAAATCGAAAGGCAAAACCAGAGACGAGTGCATGCTCTACTCGTGCCAGTTTCACCGTCGATTTTTCAAATTAGATTTCCAGAAACAGGTTGGTCACACGAAAACGAGCCTACCCGACCAGAGACTGTGCCAACCTGCCCGGCCCTACCTACTTATAATTAACAGACATACCAGAAAGTATACTACCTATCCTACCTAACGCTATATTTAAAAAATGGCAAAACATGCACACCAACACACTCACTCCACGGTTCTCACACATACCACCCGGGCGCAAAGGTCCTACACTAGAGAGGACGTCCCGGGACGCCTCCGACACCCGAGCTTAATACAACATTCACACTCTAAGGTACTTACCTTTTTCCTGAAATCGACTGACGAAGGCTAGTGACCATTGCGTAAAACGTGATAAAACACGTCTGAGGAAATGATATCGTTAAAATAAATATAAGTAAACTTGGAATTATAATTGTAATTTATGGCAATATAAAAAGCGTGGTTACACTTAATCGCGTGGATGATATTATCACAAATTGTGATTGTATCGAGACGTAAATTGAATCGATATATGTCTCGACATTTTTAATATTTGAAGTTTTAACGAATGAGAAAAAGCGACGCAATTCCACGGCCTAACAACACACACACACATAATGTGGAAAATACGTCGTGCACGATACACTAACACATCGTCAGTCGCTGAGAAATTATTACATTACTTAATTCTAGACCATCGTGCCCAATGTCTTTCTCCCATTCAAGTAGCACCTGGGCACGTGAATGAGATCCTGACAATGGGCACGGAAAGGGTTAAACCTGAAAATCCTGATCTAAAAAGATGATTAGTTTGTGTAATTTTTATTTAACGGACTAACGTTCTTTGAGTTTATATTTTACTACTTTGCATCTGATTAAATTTACTTTATTAATTTAATAGTAACTAAGTAACTCTACTTTATTAATTTAATAAATTAGAACAAAATTTTAATATTTCGAAAAAAGTAGCGTTAGTAGAAAAAGACTGAGACTCATGCAAATAGAATTATTGACTCTAAATATATTACTAAGAAAGAAATAATCTCAGGCGATCTCTTTATCAAAGCATATACTCGAAAGTGCAGAAGCAGTGTTCAAAATTATTGCTTTGATTAAAAAATCTGCCTGTCGCGAAGTGTCTTCTTGCACGTAAAATTTTGCACATTTTTGTACGGAAAAAAATGAATTTTGACTCATATTTTAAATTCTAACCGAAATGAAATAAACGATCGTGACTTAATATTGTCACGATTAATTCATTACTTAAGATCAAGTATATGTATGTCATACAGGTATATTCGTGTAGATATTTGCCATTTGCAAATATTCATACAAAATATTAACATGCACATTTATAAATAACACGAATATATTCTCGAGTGTATATGTTTAACCTAATTATTAAAAAACTAATTATTATAATCGCGCTGTGCAAGAAGACCTATCCTAAACTAATAAATTTGAAAAAAGAGTGTTACTACTCACGGGTATAAAAAATACCCGCGGTCACTATGCTCGCAAAAATTTCTACGTAGTACAACCGGTCACCCGTGCCGATTCGGACCTTTCATCCTACGACATGATTGAGTGACCGGAGGAACAAAAATGCATGCGACTCACCGTTCGAAGCGGAGAAACAGAAGACGTACCATGGATGCTGCGGATAATCAGGGAGACTAACATCAGGCAGGAACCGTGTGAGGTCCAGTGTTGGAAATGGAGGTTGCGAACAATCTATTACAGAACAAAACACGATGAGTGATTACTGATTATTTGAAAAGTTGGAGATAATGAAAAATGAAGGTTTATTAACTTTAGTAAAACATAAAATATCATTAATATCGTTAATGCACAATAAAAAACATGGAACTTTAGCAATTCACTGATTTTTGATACGTATCGGACAGTTTTATTGCATTTTAACGTTAAGACTTTAAGACTTTATTTCAATTAAAGAGAACATTTACAGCTTTTTAAGTTATCAACCATTCTTATTTTATAATTAACAATATTTCAAACAAAATATAATAAATAGGACAAGTTGAAATACAATATATAAAACTACTTACATTCTTGAGTTCCAGGAGAGGCTTTATCCTCTTGAGGAAGGCACTGACTCTAATACCGAAAACGAATATTCGAAACAATAAATATAAAAAAAAAAAAAAAAAAAAAAAAAAATAAAAGACTACGTTACCACGACCGCTTAAATTATGATCGACGAACAAGTACTCTAATATCGCGTACAAATTTAATTGATAAAATTTTATTACTTTCGCGTGTGATTATTTGATCGAATTTAATCAAAAATATCGTGATTTTAAAAAATTGAAAAGAAACTATTGCGTAGCAAACACTGACTCTACAACCGCATTGCGCGCGGTCACAAATATTTCCTGAAAATAAAGCAGTTTAGGGCCGGAGGTGGGGGGGGGGGGTGGAAAAGAAGCGAAACGTTGTTTCGACAATTTTTCCTCTTTTTCCTATTGAACGTTTATTTAGAAAATACTGCTATTTCTTTACACTTAAAAATTATTATTAAGAAACTGGAACAAGTATGAAACTATAAGTTGAAAATTGTGAGATATTTCTCGATAGCAAACAAATGCTTACGAATACCGTGAATGCAATGCAATCGATTTCAAGAATTATACTGTTCGCAATTAGAATATATACTGTAAATTTTCGTTTTTAGAATACGAAATATACATTGCACTAATACACTATAGTCGCCTGTTATAAATATTGGAAAATATTTGCAAGAATTCAAAAGTTCGCCACTAAATATGTTTAAAGAATACTTGTTTCGAGGTATATGAATCTAACTGTTACTATGTTGCAAGTTTATGACGTTAACTGAAGCAAATACACATAATACAACAAAAAAAAAAATTGAATTCCATGAGTGAATTATTGAGATATAACTCAATTTGGAACAATAAAATAACTTATTAAAAATTCGTTTGAAATAAGAGAATGATCTCATATATCGGGAATAAAACAATAATTTATTTAACCCAACCTATTGACACTGCATACACATTTTCGTGTTCTGAAAAAGGGACATTCGAGTCATTGTTCTAAACTGTTCAACGTTCTATTTTCGCGGCTCAAAACTTTTGAATATATCGAAAAGTTATAAACTCTAACAGGACCGCAATAATTTTCCCTTAAAAATGGGAAACTAAGAAGAAGCCCGAACAAACAGACAATGAAAGAAAAATCGCGGCGCGAACTCGTTCGTTCGCGATCTTTCCAAAGAATCAATGGACTTACGCAACGCACTCCCGTGCACAAAATAACCACAAGATTCAATGCAAAAGAAGAATCAATTTTTATACTAGATCCCAAGTCAGATAAGTACCATTATACAGAATGGGCTCAGAATGGATTTGAGAGACAAGACATATCCCACGGTGTCCAACGGTGTCCCACGTTGTCCCACGTTGTCCCACGTTGTCCCACGTTGTCCCACGTTGTCCCACGTTGTCCCACGTTGTCCCACGTTGTCCCACGTTGTCCCACGTTGTCCCACGTTGTCCCACGTTGTCCCACGTTGTCCCACGTTGTCCCACGTTGTCCCACGCTGTCCCACGCTGTCCCACGTTGTCCCACGTTGTCCCACGTTGTCCCACGTTGTCCCACGTTGTCCCACGTTGTCCCACGTTGTCCCACGTTGTCCCACGTTGTCCCACGTTGTCCCACGTTGTCCCACGTTGTCCCACGTTGTCCCACGCTGTCCCACGTTGTCCCACGTTGTCCCACGTTGTCCCACGTTGTCCCACGTTGTCCCACGTTGTCCCACGTTGTCCCACGGTGTCCCACGATGTCCAACGGTGTCCCACGATGTCCAACGGTGTCCCACGATGTCCAACGGTGTCCCACGGTGACCCACGGTGTCCCACGGTGTCCCACGGTGTCCCACGATGTCCAACATCGTCCCACGGTGACCTACGGTGCAGCCCAGTCTGTATCATCCAAAATTCTGTTCGCGGCATTTGGAGATACAAACCGGACTGCTGCGTAGTTCTTAGCTTGGTATCGTTTTCCAAAGATTAATCAACTGATTAATTTTTTGGAAAACGATGCCAATTACCAGGTCTCACCACGCGGAGGTGACTACGCAAGAGACCCGCCCATGGCTTCTTTATCTTTATACATCCATCTCGACATTCAACCCATTGGCAGAATGTCGAGTTACGACTCTACTTGACCATGGGCCTGCGTAAAGAAATAGTTGTTTCGTACCCTAACTGCGAAACACATATTTCCAACGCAGCGCTTACATGAATCTTTACAAACGCGGAGCAAAGCATACATAACGCCACAGCTATCTCCCACACAACGATTACATAGATCCGTACAATTATTGTACAATAATTGGCGTTCCTATTGGCAGCATTCGGTATCAAAGACACATTTATCTATCTTGGAACGAATCAAAGAAAATGAAGCTAACGAACGAACTAACAAACTTACGCGACGTACCCCCGTGCACAGGATAACCCGAAGGATTAGCGGAAAGCCCAAGTATTGACCATAACTCGATTCCTGTTTCGCCTGTTTTCCTAGAATTTGCTTACGAACCAATACAGAGTTTAAGCGAAGAGGAAATAGAACAAGTACTAAAAGAAAATCATGACTTGGTAGGACATCCCGGAATACAAAAGACGTACGACAGAATCCGAGGCAAATATGATATCCCACACCTAATAGACAGAATAAAAGGCAGAATAGGAACTTGCGCGACATGTCAAACATCAAAGACTACTCGGATAAGAGGAAAGAGGGAACCACAGATAACCGACACCCCGTTAGAATCTAACGACAAAATCGCTATGGATGTGATAGGCCCGTTGAAAAAGACCAAGATGAAAAAGTCCAAGTGTCTTATAAGTGTATAAACGAAGTAAAAATAAAGTTTTCTTCTTCCTTATAAAATTTCTCCTTATTTTTACGTGACATTTTGGCGATCCTGCCAGGATCCATCAACTTCAAGAAAACGAAATTACGCATTTCGGGCTACGGTCAACTTTGAAGATTGAGGATCAGTGGACCACTGTAACAGAGCAGACACTTTCGACGTTTCGTCAAAGGAACACCGCAACGGAACCTTTCCTACGGGTTATACGATCAAGGTGAGAAAGCCCTGGATTCTTTTGTCAAATACAGATCGAGAACAGACAGCACAATTAGTGTAACAATGGCAACGCCACGAGAAGACAAAACCGAAACTGTTAGCGCCGCTTTAACTAACAGCGGAATAGACCCAACAGTTAAAGCTTTGCTTGATGCAATGCAGAAGCAAAATGAGAGACTGACTCAATAAATGAGTATGCTTACACTGCGTATGGATGAAGTTGTAGCAAACACAAAAACGGGAAATGTATCGGAGGCCAGTTCCCTAATAACCGTAGACGAAGTAACCCACACCGCTAAAGATCAATCGGTCCTTCGAGAACCTCGCCCATTACTTCAAACACCACCTCAACCATCCTGGGAAAGGACTTTTCCTGAACAATACACGCAACCAGAGCTAAAAGCTGAGAGTGCATTAAAATGCATTCCGATATTAAACGGAGAGGATGATATAGACGTGGAGGATTTTATTCATGAAATACAAGAAGTAAGAATAATGTGTAGCGAACCAACACTATTACTAAAAATGATTAAAATAGAGAAGATTGTAGGAAAAGCCGCAATGGCAATCCGCAATATTCGTATTACCGAATTCGAATCTCTGTACGAAGCATTGAGACGTAATGTAGCTGCGCAAGTATCAGTGAGAGAACAACAGGACGAATTAAGAGGAATGAGGCAAGGATTAACCGAAAGCGTGCAAAACTATAACATCAGATTTCGAAGTGTTTTTAACAAACTCCAACACAGCATTACCAACGAGTATAGAGACGAACTAACTCGACGGGTGATGAACGAGCAACTATACATGGACTCTGTGACCGACTATGTAAGAGGCCTTCGTCCAGAAATAGGGCAGACGCTAATGGTTAATCTCCCCCCAAATCTCATCGAAGCAGAAAGGAAAGCAATGAATATGGAAAGATACTTTCGCGAGCACAGCTCTCGCAGACAAATGACGCGACAGACAACCGCCCCGCCATTTTATCGTAACCAGGCTTTTCATCCAGTAGACAATCGCCTCGCTATTACAAGTAACACAAATAATAAAACTCCACTCACACAAATTATTCTACCAAGAACGAACAATTTTACGAAGTTTGGGAACAGACCATTAAGCGAAATGTCCCAAATGCAATCGATTGGGACACCTTCCCAATCAATGCCAAAATTTTCGGATACCGCCTCAAAGAAAAGCCCCTCCAGGAATAAACCACGTTCAAGAACAATCAGAATTAACAATGCTACCTCAGGAAGATTACCCACAATACTATTACAATTACCAGGACGACCAGGATTGCGATTTCTCGTTGACTCCGGGGCAGGAATCAACTTGCTTAAACAAAGGTGCTTGCTACCCAGAAAAGACAACAATACCAGACACAAAGAAATTCTCCATGGGACATTCCGAATACGAATCTAACTCCAAAGTCAAATTGAATTTGTTCGACAAAAAGATAGACTTCTCTTTAATAGATGACGATTTCCCAATTATAGAAGATGGCGTATTAGGCTTACCCGGTTTGAATCAATATCGATTCGAACTCTCCAACGAAACATTGAAATTAGATAACAACACCCTTCTGCTGCAACAAGAACCAACCCTTGCACCAGGAGAAACCATTCAAAAAATTGTATACCTCGAAGGGAAGCCAACGCCAGTGTGCTTTATCAATGGTGGTAAGTCCTCAATTCAAGTTTCTAACATTATCGAAAATACAAATACCATAGATCAAATCCAAAAATTCAAATCTTCGATTCGACTATCGCACATAGAAAAACCTTTCAGAGAACCTATAGAAAAGATTCTTCTCTATTACATGGATGTATTTAATGTAGACAGCGAAACATTACCGTGTACATCTCTTGCTAAACATTCCATTACATTGAAAGAAGATAAAATCATCAACGTAAAATACTACCGTCCTCCCGAACACCATAAAATCGAAATAAACAAACAAATGACGGAAATGTTAGACAAAAAGATTATAGAACCCTCCGACTCTCCCTATAACTCTCCCGTCTGGGTCGTCCCAAAGAAAATCGACGCGTCGGGGAAACAAAAGTGGCGAATAGTGATTGACTTTCGGAAGTTAAACGAATTAACGGACCAAGACGCATATCCATTACCCGACATTGACGATATACTATCGCAACTAGGGAACGCAAAATATTTCTCCGCTTTAGACTTATCCTCGGGATTCCACCAAATACCCATGGATGAGAATTCGAGGAAGTACACCGCATTTAGCACACCACAAGGGCACTTTCACTATAACAGAATGCCATTCGGACTCAAGAACACACCCGCTACCTTTCAAAGAATGATGGACACCGCGTTAAGAGGTTTAATTAATAATCATTGTTTCGTCTATCTCGATGAGAGCTAGAGCTCGGAAGTGTCTTATAAGTGTATAAACGAAGTAAAAATAAAGTTTTCTTCTTCCTTATAAAATTTCTCTGTATTTTTACGTGACACCCGTGACGCGATGCAAACGTCGAGCAGTCACCAAGAGTGAGATGTCCTTGTGCCGTCTTACGAATCCAAAGAGTTATCTAGTGCACGTTAACCCGCAAGTACCCGGGATACGCGCGAGCGAGTACGCCACGCGACAGTTTGAAAGAACTGAGTGATCGCGAACCGACAAATCGCGAGTACAATTTCTCCAGTGTGATAAGCGACGGGAGAGAGACGAGATTTTTCTTTTTTCGTCCCAAGATGGATAAGTATCGTTGTACAGAATGAGCTCACAATGAACTTAACATAGGTATCTATCTTACGATTAATTAAGCCTAAAACGCTCGCATTCTACGGTGTCCCCCGGTGTCCAACGGTGTCCAACGATGTCCAACGATGTCCAACGATGTCCAACGGTGTCCAACGGTGTCCAACGGTGTCCAACGGTGTCCAACGATGTCCAACGATGTCCAACGATGTCCAACGGTGTCCAACGATGTCCAACGGTGTCCAACGGTGTCCAACGTCGTCCAACGGTGTCCAACGATGTCCAGCGGTGTCCAACGTCGTCCAACGGTGTCCAACGATGTCCAACGGTGTCCAACGGTGTCCAACGGTGTCCAACGGTGTCCAACGGTGTCCAACGGTGTCCAACGGTGTCCAACGATGTCCAACGATGTCCAACGATGTCCAACGGTGTCCAACGATGTCCAACGTGTGTCCAACGATGTCCAACGGTGTCCAACGGTGTCCAACGGTGCAGTCCAGTGTAGATCATCCAAAATTCTTTTCGCGGTATTTGGAGATCCACACTGAACCAATAGTGTCCCACGTTACAGTCCAGTGTAGAACATCCAAAATTCTTTTCGCGGCTTTTGGAGATCCACACTGAACCAAAGGTGTCCCACGTTGCAGTCCACTGTAGATCATCCAAAATTCTTTTCGCGGCTTTTGGAGATCCACACTGGACCAATGGAATCCCACGGTGTCCCACGTTGCAGTCCAGTCTAGATCATTCAAAATTCTTTTCGCGTTTTTTGGTGATCTACACTGGACCAACGGTGTTCTACGGTTTCCAGCGGCGTCCCACGGTGTCCAGCGGCGTCCCACGGTGTGCAACGGCGTCCAATGTCGTCCCACGGTGTCCAATGTCGTCCCACGTTGCAGTCCAGTTTAGATTATCCAAAATTCTCTTCGTGGCTTTTCGTAATCCAAAATGGACTGTATTAGCGTGATTCTGAGCTTGGTATCGAATTGTTGTGCAATGTTTGTACTTATCAATGTAGTCGTTTTCTGAAAATTAATCAACTGATTAATCTGCGAAAACAATTACATCGATCGGTACAAACATTGTACAATAATTCGCAACCGTACTGACAACATTCGGTATGAATGGTACTTATGTCTAACTTGGAACCACAGAAAGGAAATGAAAGTACTGACACTGTATATACAATTTAGAGTTTTGCAAAAGAGACATACGACTCGTTGTACTAAACTTATGAAGATATCGAAAAGTTATATACTCCAACGTGACCGCGATATGCTTCTTTTAAAAATGGGAAAACGGGAAGAAGCCTGAACAATCAGACGATCGAAGAAAAATCATTTGGGCATCTAGCATACATATTTAATATGCTATGAAATGTTCATATATGTAACTGAAACGTATTTTCTGTAAATTGATAAATCCGAAACAAACTCATTTACTGGATTTGGTATATGGAAGAAACAGACATCTTTAAAACGAGAACATTTTATGAAACATTTTATCAAAAATAAACTATTAATAATGGTCAATTATAGATCAAATTACTATTGATTGAATTTTAGCAAATATAGAGAATCATGTGTATCTTTTAATCGAAACTAGGGTTACGTTGGAAACAAGAATTTTAAGTAATTGAATTTAAACTGAATTAAAAATTGAAAAGTTCATTTGGAATAACTAAGATGAGAGAAACCCCGGTTATTATACAATCACTTGCTTTATCTTTTAACTTTTAACAGTATCTGTTATTTTCTACAACCACATAGTGATTTGCAACATAATAAACCGAAAGGTATGTGCATAAGTCATTTTTTGCAGAATTTTTGTTACAGACGTGACGATGTCTTTGTTTTGTGACGAAACTTTTGTTTCGTGCAAATGAAATTCGAATATTTATAAAATTCTACATTACTGTTAAAAGATTGGAGTGAAAATATCGCGGTCGAAAAAATTCTAAAAGTTATGGTTCTAAGAACGAACAATCACCGGCACTAATTCCAATTGCAATGAATTAAATTTTAAAAAATATTTCAAGCCTTCATAGCAACATTAAGATATTTCATTATAATACTTTGTTGCGCATGAAATCGCTCACAATTTCATACATGTAAATATATATATATATTATACATTCGTAATAAAGTTCTGTATTTTAGCAGTCATGGTAACGTTAACGCTGACAAAGGAATATGTCTTATAGCAGTATTTTCAGTAATAAACGTAGTAATAAGGGGCGCATTAATAAGGGGCGCTGAAAAAGAAACAAAGCAGTAGCCAGAAGGGCTACTAAAATTCAATCGTCTTCCACTCTATATAAACCCGATCAACACGTCGAGAGTGGAACTGAATATTCTTGTTTCGCAACGCTAATTTACTACTAATATTTATGAAGCAGAAAATTCTCAAAATCAAACGCGACGAGTGCTTCGTTATATCTGCAATATCAATTAATCTACTATTAAAAAGAAAAAGAAAGAAAAATCTGAAAATTCCCGATATCTGATACGCAACGCTAATAAGTATAAATCTACGCACTCGTATTTAAGCAATACGCAACACTAATAGCGAGAGATCGCAGTGCAACCATTTAGGAGGTTGCGGATGAACGATCACACTTGTACAGCTCTTTAGGCTGTACATGTGATCCAGGAGCAGTGTCCGACAAATGCAGTCGGAGGGTTTGGGCAGTTTGTGAACGCAACTCTACTTAACAAAACGCGAGCATTCATTATCGCAACGCTAATAGGAAAAATAAGTAGAACTCGCGATGGAACAATGTCGCAACGCTAATTCTTAAAGTGAATTTAATGAAAATTACTATTTACTATTTGAAAAAGCTACTTTAAATATCCTAGTATTGCAACTTAAACAGAAAAACAGAAAAAATTCTAAAAATTGCAAAAGACAATCGCGATATCGTAATTCGCAACTCTAAAACAAACGCGATTATCATTTTATCGCAACTCTAATTCAAACCGTAATCATTCTCTCGCCACACTAATGAAAAATAGCAATATTATTTCGTAACTCTAATACAACCCGTAATTAACTTGTCGAAACACTAATAAGAAAAATCGCGATTTGCCCAATGGGACGATGGACCGATATATACATCGGCCAAAAAAACAAAGACTACTACTACTACTACTACTACTACTACTACTACTACTAATACTAAAATCGAGCATAGTGACAAAGTAGTAACAATAATGACTTCCCATGCTCTGGATGACCCAGAGGATGGGGAGCCATTAGTAGTTGCCCTCTTGAGTGGCAGTTTGCCGGGCCTCTTCGGCATATAGCCTCTTCTTTCTTCGGGCGCAATGCCCGCTGAAACTTAAATCTAAGCTCGAGACTTCTAAATCGCAAACAAAAAAAAAAACTTATAAAATAAAAATATAAACCGCGGAAGCTGATGGAAGTGCATATGGACTGACCAACGATCACAACAGTGATCGTTGCTCACTCGCATGTGCGTGCTCGAGCAATAAACGTTCGTTTCGAGCCCATTCGCGACCGCGACCGCGAAATTCGAAAAATCGAAAGGCAAAACCAGAGACGAGTGCATGCTCTACTCGTGCCAGTTTCACCGTCGATTTTTCAAATTAGATTTCCAGAAACAGGTTGGTCACACGAAAACGAGCCTACCCGACCAGAGACTGTGCCAACCTGCCCGGCCCTACCTACTTATAATTAACAGACATACCAGAAAGTATACTACCTATCCTACCTAACGCTATATTTAAAAAATGGCAAAACATGCACACCAACACACTCACTCCACGGTTCTCACACATACCACCCGGGCGCAAAGGTCCTACACTAGAGAGGACGTCCCGGGACGCCTCCGACACCCGAGCTTAATACAACATTCACACTCTAAGGTACTTACCTTTTTCCTGAAATCGACTGACGAAGGCTAGTGACCATTGCGTAAAACGTGATAAAACACGTCTGAGGAAATGATATCGTTAAAATAAATATAAGTAAACTTGGAATTATAATTGTAATTTATGGCAATATAAAAAGCGTGGTTACACTTAATCGCGTGGATGATATTATCACAAATTGTGATTGTATCGAGACGTAAATTGAATCGATATATGTCTCGACATTTTTAATATTTGAAGTTTTAACGAATGAGAAAAAGCGACGCAATTCCACGGCCTAACAACACACACACACATAATGTGGAAAATACGTCGTGCACGATACACTAACACATCGTCAGTCGCTGAGAAATTATTACATTACTTAATTCTAGACCATCGTGCCCAATGTCTTTCTCCCATTCAAGTAGCACCTGGGCACGTGAATGAGATCCTGACAATGGGCACGGAAAGGGTTAAACCTGAAAATCCTGATCTAAAAAGATGATTAGTTTGTGTAATTTTTATTTAACGGACTAACGTTCTTTGAGTTTATATTTTACTACTTTGCATCTGATTAAATTTACTTTATTAATTTAATAGTAACTAAGTAACTCTACTTTATTAATTTAATAAATTAGAACAAAATTTTAATATTTCGAAAAAAGTAGCGTTAGTAGAAAAAGACTGAGACTCATGCAAATAGAATTATTGACTCTAAATATATTACTAAGAAAGAAATAATCTCAGGCGATCTCTTTATCAAAGCATATACTCGAAAGTGCAGAAGCAGTGTTCAAAATTATTGCTTTGATTAAAAAATCTGCCTGTCGCGAAGTGTCTTCTTGCACGTAAAATTTTGCACATTTTTGTACGGAAAAAAATGAATTTTGACTCATATTTTAAATTCTAACCGAAATGAAATAAACGATCGTGACTTAATATTGTCACGATTAATTCATTACTTAAGATCAAGTATATGTATGTCATACAGGTATATTCGTGTAGATATTTGCCATTTGCAAATATTCATACAAAATATTAACATGCACATTTATAAATAACACGAATATATTCTCGAGTGTATATGTTTAACCTAATTATTAAAAAACTAATTATTATAATCGCGCTGTGCAAGAAGACCTATCCTAAACTAATAAATTTGAAAAAAGAGTGTTACTACTCACGGGTATAAAAAATACCCGCGGTCACTATGCTCGCAAAAATTTCTACGTAGTACAACCGGTCACCCGTGCCGATTCGGACCTTTCATCCTACGACATGATTGAGTGACCGGAGGAACAAAAATGCATGCGACTCACCGTTCGAAGCGGAGAAACAGAAGACGTACCATGGATGCTGCGGATAATCAGGGAGACTAACATCAGGCAGGAACCGTGTGAGGTCCAGTGTTGGAAATGGAGGTTGCGAACAATCTATTACAGAACAAAACACGATGAGTGATTACTGATTATTTGAAAAGTTGGAGATAATGAAAAATGAAGGTTTATTAACTTTAGTAAAACATAAAATATCATTAATATCGTTAATGCACAATAAAAAACATGGAACTTTAGCAATTCACTGATTTTTGATACGTATCGGACAGTTTTATTGCATTTTAACGTTAAGACTTTAAGACTTTATTTCAATTAAAGAGAACATTTACAGCTTTTTAAGTTATCAACCATTCTTATTTTATAATTAACAATATTTCAAACAAAATATAATAAATAGGACAAGTTGAAATACAATATATAAAACTACTTACATTCTTGAGTTCCAGGAGAGGCTTTATCCTCTTGAGGAAGGCACTGACTCTAATACCGAAAACGAATATTCGAAACAATAAATATAAAAAAAAAAAAAAAAAAAAAAAAAAATAAAAGACTACGTTACCACGACCGCTTAAATTATGATCGACGAACAAGTACTCTAATATCGCGTACAAATTTAATTGATAAAATTTTATTACTTTCGCGTGTGATTATTTGATCGAATTTAATCAAAAATATCGTGATTTTAAAAAATTGAAAAGAAACTATTGCGTAGCAAACACTGACTCTACAACCGCATTGCGCGCGGTCACAAATATTTCCTGAAAATAAAGCAGTTTAGGGCCGGAGGTGGGGGGGGGGGGTGGAAAAGAAGCGAAACGTTGTTTCGACAATTTTTCCTCTTTTTCCTATTGAACGTTTATTTAGAAAATACTGCTATTTCTTTACACTTAAAAATTATTATTAAGAAACTGGAACAAGTATGAAACTATAAGTTGAAAATTGTGAGATATTTCTCGATAGCAAACAAATGCTTACGAATACCGTGAATGCAATGCAATCGATTTCAAGAATTATACTGTTCGCAATTAGAATATATACTGTAAATTTTCGTTTTTAGAATACGAAATATACATTGCACTAATACACTATAGTCGCCTGTTATAAATATTGGAAAATATTTGCAAGAATTCAAAAGTTCGCCACTAAATATGTTTAAAGAATACTTGTTTCGAGGTATATGAATCTAACTGTTACTATGTTGCAAGTTTATGACGTTAACTGAAGCAAATACACATAATACAACAAAAAAAAAAATTGAATTCCATGAGTGAATTATTGAGATATAACTCAATTTGGAACAATAAAATAACTTATTAAAAATTCGTTTGAAATAAGAGAATGATCTCATATATCGGGAATAAAACAATAATTTATTTAACCCAACCTATTGACACTGCATACACATTTTCGTGTTCTGAAAAAGGGACATTCGAGTCATTGTTCTAAACTGTTCAACGTTCTATTTTCGCGGCTCAAAACTTTTGAATATATCGAAAAGTTATAAACTCTAACAGGACCGCAATAATTTTCCCTTAAAAATGGGAAACTAAGAAGAAGCCCGAACAAACAGACAATGAAAGAAAAATCGCGGCGCGAACTCGTTCGTTCGCGATCTTTCCAAAGAATCAATGGACTTACGCAACGCACTCCCGTGCACAAAATAACCACAAGATTCAATGCAAAAGAAGAATCAATTTTTATACTAGATCCCAAGTCAGATAAGTACCATTATACAGAATGGGCTCAGAATGGATTTGAGAGACAAGACATATCCCACGGTGTCCAACGGTGTCCCACGTTGTCCCACGTTGTCCCACGTTGTCCCACGTTGTCCCACGTTGTCCCACGTTGTCCCACGTTGTCCCACGTTGTCCCACGTTGTCCCACGTTGTCCCACGTTGTCCCACGTTGTCCCACGTTGTCCCACGTTGTCCCACGTTGTCCCACGCTGTCCCACGCTGTCCCACGTTGTCCCACGTTGTCCCACGTTGTCCCACGTTGTCCCACGTTGTCCCACGTTGTCCCACGTTGTCCCACGTTGTCCCACGTTGTCCCACGTTGTCCCACGTTGTCCCACGTTGTCCCACGTTGTCCCACGCTGTCCCACGTTGTCCCACGTTGTCCCACGTTGTCCCACGTTGTCCCACGTTGTCCCACGTTGTCCCACGTTGTCCCACGGTGTCCCACGATGTCCAACGGTGTCCCACGATGTCCAACGGTGTCCCACGATGTCCAACGGTGTCCCACGGTGACCCACGGTGTCCCACGGTGTCCCACGGTGTCCCACGATGTCCAACATCGTCCCACGGTGACC
The DNA here is from genome assembly GCF_910591885.1 of Bombus terrestris. Taxonomy (NCBI): domain Eukaryota; kingdom Metazoa; phylum Arthropoda; class Insecta; order Hymenoptera; family Apidae; genus Bombus; species Bombus terrestris. The sequence goes on along the minus strand of NC_063277.1, from coordinate 14,850,163 downwards.
TACGGTGCAGCCCAGTCTGTATCATCCAAAATTCTGTTCGCGGCATTTGGAGATACAAACCGGACTGCTGCGTAGTTCTTAGCTTGGTATCGTTTTCCAAAGATTAATCAACTGATTAATTTTTTGGAAAACGATGCCAATTACCAGGTCTCACCACGCGGAGGTGACTACGCAAGAGACCCGCCCATGGCTTCTTTATCTTTATACATCCATCTCGACATTCAACCCATTGGCAGAATGTCGAGTTACGACTCTACTTGACCATGGGCCTGCGTAAAGAAATAGTTGTTTCGTACCCTAACTGCGAAACACATATTTCCAACGCAGCGCTTACATGAATCTTTACAAACGCGGAGCAAAGCATACATAACGCCACAGCTATCTCCCACACAACGATTACATAGATCCGTACAATTATTGTACAATAATTGGCGTTCCTATTGGCAGCATTCGGTATCAAAGACACATTTATCTATCTTGGAACGAATCAAAGAAAATGAAGCTAACGAACGAACTAACAAACTTACGCGACGTACCCCCGTGCACAGGATAACCCGAAGGATTAGCGGAAAGCCCAAGTATTGACCATAACTCGATTCCTGTTTCGCCTGTTTTCCTAGAATTTGCTTACGAACCAATACAGAGTTTAAGCGAAGAGGAAATAGAACAAGTACTAAAAGAAAATCATGACTTGGTAGGACATCCCGGAATACAAAAGACGTACGACAGAATCCGAGGCAAATATGATATCCCACACCTAATAGACAGAATAAAAGGCAGAATAGGAACTTGCGCGACATGTCAAACATCAAAGACTACTCGGATAAGAGGAAAGAGGGAACCACAGATAACCGACACCCCGTTAGAATCTAACGACAAAATCGCTATGGATGTGATAGGCCCGTTGAAAAAGACCAAGATGAAAAAGTCCAAGTGTCTTATAAGTGTATAAACGAAGTAAAAATAAAGTTTTCTTCTTCCTTATAAAATTTCTCCTTATTTTTACGTGACATTTTGGCGATCCTGCCAGGATCCATCAACTTCAAGAAAACGAAATTACGCATTTCGGGCTACGGTCAACTTTGAAGATTGAGGATCAGTGGACCACTGTAACAGAGCAGACACTTTCGACGTTTCGTCAAAGGAACACCGCAACGGAACCTTTCCTACGGGTTATACGATCAAGGTGAGAAAGCCCTGGATTCTTTTGTCAAATACAGATCGAGAACAGACAGCACAATTAGTGTAACAATGGCAACGCCACGAGAAGACAAAACCGAAACTGTTAGCGCCGCTTTAACTAACAGCGGAATAGACCCAACAGTTAAAGCTTTGCTTGATGCAATGCAGAAGCAAAATGAGAGACTGACTCAATAAATGAGTATGCTTACACTGCGTATGGATGAAGTTGTAGCAAACACAAAAACGGGAAATGTATCGGAGGCCAGTTCCCTAATAACCGTAGACGAAGTAACCCACACCGCTAAAGATCAATCGGTCCTTCGAGAACCTCGCCCATTACTTCAAACACCACCTCAACCATCCTGGGAAAGGACTTTTCCTGAACAATACACGCAACCAGAGCTAAAAGCTGAGAGTGCATTAAAATGCATTCCGATATTAAACGGAGAGGATGATATAGACGTGGAGGATTTTATTCATGAAATACAAGAAGTAAGAATAATGTGTAGCGAACCAACACTATTACTAAAAATGATTAAAATAGAGAAGATTGTAGGAAAAGCCGCAATGGCAATCCGCAATATTCGTATTACCGAATTCGAATCTCTGTACGAAGCATTGAGACGTAATGTAGCTGCGCAAGTATCAGTGAGAGAACAACAGGACGAATTAAGAGGAATGAGGCAAGGATTAACCGAAAGCGTGCAAAACTATAACATCAGATTTCGAAGTGTTTTTAACAAACTCCAACACAGCATTACCAACGAGTATAGAGACGAACTAACTCGACGGGTGATGAACGAGCAACTATACATGGACTCTGTGACCGACTATGTAAGAGGCCTTCGTCCAGAAATAGGGCAGACGCTAATGGTTAATCTCCCCCCAAATCTCATCGAAGCAGAAAGGAAAGCAATGAATATGGAAAGATACTTTCGCGAGCACAGCTCTCGCAGACAAATGACGCGACAGACAACCGCCCCGCCATTTTATCGTAACCAGGCTTTTCATCCAGTAGACAATCGCCTCGCTATTACAAGTAACACAAATAATAAAACTCCACTCACACAAATTATTCTACCAAGAACGAACAATTTTACGAAGTTTGGGAACAGACCATTAAGCGAAATGTCCCAAATGCAATCGATTGGGACACCTTCCCAATCAATGCCAAAATTTTCGGATACCGCCTCAAAGAAAAGCCCCTCCAGGAATAAACCACGTTCAAGAACAATCAGAATTAACAATGCTACCTCAGGAAGATTACCCACAATACTATTACAATTACCAGGACGACCAGGATTGCGATTTCTCGTTGACTCCGGGGCAGGAATCAACTTGCTTAAACAAAGGTGCTTGCTACCCAGAAAAGACAACAATACCAGACACAAAGAAATTCTCCATGGGACATTCCGAATACGAATCTAACTCCAAAGTCAAATTGAATTTGTTCGACAAAAAGATAGACTTCTCTTTAATAGATGACGATTTCCCAATTATAGAAGATGGCGTATTAGGCTTACCCGGTTTGAATCAATATCGATTCGAACTCTCCAACGAAACATTGAAATTAGATAACAACACCCTTCTGCTGCAACAAGAACCAACCCTTGCACCAGGAGAAACCATTCAAAAAATTGTATACCTCGAAGGGAAGCCAACGCCAGTGTGCTTTATCAATGGTGGTAAGTCCTCAATTCAAGTTTCTAACATTATCGAAAATACAAATACCATAGATCAAATCCAAAAATTCAAATCTTCGATTCGACTATCGCACATAGAAAAACCTTTCAGAGAACCTATAGAAAAGATTCTTCTCTATTACATGGATGTATTTAATGTAGACAGCGAAACATTACCGTGTACATCTCTTGCTAAACATTCCATTACATTGAAAGAAGATAAAATCATCAACGTAAAATACTACCGTCCTCCCGAACACCATAAAATCGAAATAAACAAACAAATGACGGAAATGTTAGACAAAAAGATTATAGAACCCTCCGACTCTCCCTATAACTCTCCCGTCTGGGTCGTCCCAAAGAAAATCGACGCGTCGGGGAAACAAAAGTGGCGAATAGTGATTGACTTTCGGAAGTTAAACGAATTAACGGACCAAGACGCATATCCATTACCCGACATTGACGATATACTATCGCAACTAGGGAACGCAAAATATTTCTCCGCTTTAGACTTATCCTCGGGATTCCACCAAATACCCATGGATGAGAATTCGAGGAAGTACACCGCATTTAGCACACCACAAGGGCACTTTCACTATAACAGAATGCCATTCGGACTCAAGAACACACCCGCTACCTTTCAAAGAATGATGGACACCGCGTTAAGAGGTTTAATTAATAATCATTGTTTCGTCTATCTCGATGAGAGCTAGAGCTCGGAAGTGTCTTATAAGTGTATAAACGAAGTAAAAATAAAGTTTTCTTCTTCCTTATAAAATTTCTCTGTATTTTTACGTGACACCCGTGACGCGATGCAAACGTCGAGCAGTCACCAAGAGTGAGATGTCCTTGTGCCGTCTTACGAATCCAAAGAGTTATCTAGTGCACGTTAACCCGCAAGTACCCGGGATACGCGCGAGCGAGTACGCCACGCGACAGTTTGAAAGAACTGAGTGATCGCGAACCGACAAATCGCGAGTACAATTTCTCCAGTGTGATAAGCGACGGGAGAGAGACGAGATTTTTCTTTTTTCGTCCCAAGATGGATAAGTATCGTTGTACAGAATGAGCTCACAATGAACTTAACATAGGTATCTATCTTACGATTAATTAAGCCTAAAACGCTCGCATTCTACGGTGTCCCCCGGTGTCCAACGGTGTCCAACGATGTCCAACGATGTCCAACGATGTCCAACGGTGTCCAACGGTGTCCAACGGTGTCCAACGGTGTCCAACGATGTCCAACGATGTCCAACGATGTCCAACGGTGTCCAACGATGTCCAACGGTGTCCAACGATGTCCAACGGTGTCCAACGATGTCCAACGGTGTCCAACGGTGTCCAACGGTGTCCAACGATGTCCAACGGTGTCCAACGATGTCCAACGGTGTCCAACGGTGTCCAACGAGGTCCAACGATGTCCAACGGTGTCCAACGGTGTCCAACGGTGTCCAACGGTGTCCAACGGTGTCCAACGGTGTCCAACGATGTCCAACGATGTCCAACGATGTCCAACGGTGTCCAACGATGTCCAACGGTGTCCAACGATGTCCAACGGTGTCCAACGGTGTCCAACGGTATCCAACGGTGTCCAACGATGTCCAACGATGTCCAACGATGTCCAACGGTGTCCAACGATGTCCAACGGTGTCCAACGATGTCCAACGGTGTCCAACGGTGTCCAACGATGTCCAACGATGTCCAACGGTGTCCAACGATGTCCAACGGTGCAGTCCAGTGTAGATCATCCAAAATTCTTTTCGCGGTACTTGGAGATCCACACTGAACCAATGGTGTCCCACGTTGCAGTCCAGTGTAGATCATCCAAAATTCTTTTCGCGGCTTTTGGAGATCCACACTGGACCAATGGAATCCCACGGTGTCCCACGTTGCAGTCCAGTCTAGATCATCCAAAATTCTTTTCGCGTTTTTTGGTGATCTACACTGGACCAACGGTGTTCTACGGTTTCCAGCGGCGTCCCACGGTGTCCAGCGGCGTCTCACGGTGTGCAACGGCGTCCAATGTCGTCCCACGGTGTCCAATGTCGTCCCACGTTGCAGTCCAGTTTAGATTATCCAAAATTCTCTTCGTGGCTTTTCGTAATCCAAAATGGACTGTATTAGCGTGATTCTGAGCTTGGTATCGAATTATTGTGCAATGTTTGTACTTATCAATGTAGTCGTTTTCTGAAAATTAATCAACTGATTAATCTGCGAAAACAATTACATCGATCGGTACAAACATTGTACAATAATTCGCAACCGTACTGACAACATTCGGTATGAATGGTACTTATGTCTAACTTGGAACCACAGAAAGGAAATGAAAGTACTGACACTGTATATACAATTTAGAGTTTTGCAAAAGAGACATACGACTCGTTGTACTAAACTTATGAAGATATCGAAAAGTTATATACTCCAACGTGACCGCGATATGCTTCTTTTAAAAATGGGAAAACGGGAAGAAGCCTGAACAATCAGACGATCGAAGAAAAATCATTTGGGCATCTAGCATACATATTTAATATGCTATGAAATGTTCATATATGTAACTGAAACGTATTTTCTGTAAATTGATAAATCCGAAACAAACTCATTTACTGGATTTGGTATATGGAAGAAACAGACATCTTTAAAACGAGAACATTTTATGAAACATTTTATCAAAAATAAACTATTAATAATGGTCAATTATAGATCAAATTACTATTGATTGAATTTTAGCAAATATAGAGAATCATGTGTATCTTTTAATCGAAACTAGGGTTACGTTGGAAACAAGAATTTTAAGTAATTGAATTTAAACTGAATTAAAAATTGAAAAGTTCATTTGGAATAACTAAGATGAGAGAAACCCCGGTTATTATACAATCACTTGCTTTATCTTTTAACTTTTAACAGTATCTGTTATTTTCTACAACCACATAGTGATTTGCAACATAATAAACCGAAAGGTATGTGCATAAGTCATTTTTTGCAGAATTTTTGTTACAGACGTGACGATGTCTTTGTTTTGTGACGAAACTTTTGTTTCGTGCAAATGAAATTCGAATATTTATAAAATTCTACATTACTGTTAAAAGATTGGAGTGAAAATATCGCGGTCGAAAAAATTCTAAAAGTTATGGTTCTAAGAACGAACAATCACCGGCACTAATTCCAATTGCAATGAATTAAATTTTAAAAAATATTTCAAGCCTTCATAGCAACATTAAGATATTTCATTATAATACTTTGTTGCGCATGAAATCGCTCACAATTTCATACATGTAAATATATATATATATTATACATTCGTAATAAAGTTCTGTATTTTAGCAGTCATGGTAACGTTAACGCTGACAAAGGAATATGTCTTATAGCAGTATTTTCAGTAATAAACGTAGTAATAAGGGGCGCATTAATAAGGGGCGCTGAAAAAGAAACAAAGCAGTAGCCAGAAGGGCTACTAAAATTCAATCGTCTTCCACTCTATATAAACCCGATCAACACGTCGAGAGTGGAACTGAATATTCTTGTTTCGCAACGCTAATTTACTACTAATATTTATGAAGCAGAAAATTCTCAAAATCAAACGCGACGAGTGCTTCGTTATATCTGCAATATCAATTAATCTACTATTAAAAAGAAAAAGAAAGAAAAATCTGAAAATTCCCGATATCTGATACGCAACGCTAATAAGTATAAATCTACGCACTCGTATTTAAGCAATACGCAACACTAATAGCGAGAGATCGCAGTGCAACCATTTAGGAGGTTGCGGATGAACGATCACACTTGTACAGCTCTTTAGGCTGTACATGTGATCCAGGAGCAGTGTCCGACAAATGCAGTCGGAGGGTTTGGGCAGTTTGTGAACGCAACTCTACTTAACAAAACGCGAGCATTCATTATCGCAACGCTAATAGGAAAAATAAGTAGAACTCGCGATGGAACAATGTCGCAACGCTAATTCTTAAAGTGAATTTAATGAAAATTACTATTTACTATTTGAAAAAGCTACTTTAAATATCCTAGTATTGCAACTTAAACAGAAAAACAGAAAAAATTCTAAAAATTGCAAAAGACAATCGCGATATCGTAATTCGCAACTCTAAAACAAACGCGATTATCATTTTATCGCAACTCTAATTCAAACCGTAATCATTCTCTCGCCACACTAATGAAAAATAGCAATATTATTTCGTAACTCTAATACAACCCGTAATTAACTTGTCGAAACACTAATAAGAAAAATCGCGATTTGCCCAATGGGACGATGGACCGATATATACATCGGCCAAAAAAACAAAGACTACTACTACTACTACTACTACTACTACTACTACTAATACTAAAATCGAGCATAGTGACAAAGTAGTAACAATAATGACTTCCCATGCTCTGGATGACCCAGAGGATGGGGAGCCATTAGTAGTTGCCCTCTTGAGTGGCAGTTTGCCGGGCCTCTTCGGCATATAGCCTCTTCTTTCTTCGGGCGCAATGCCCGCTGAAACTTAAATCTAAGCTCGAGACTTCTAAATCGCAAACAAAAAAAAAAACTTATAAAATAAAAATATAAACCGCGGAAGCTGATGGAAGTGCATATGGACTGACCAACGATCACAACAGTGATCGTTGCTCACTCGCATGTGCGTGCTCGAGCAATAAACGTTCGTTTCGAGCCCATTCGCGACCGCGACCGCGAAATTCGAAAAATCGAAAGGCAAAACCAGAGACGAGTGCATGCTCTACTCGTGCCAGTTTCACCGTCGATTTTTCAAATTAGATTTCCAGAAACAGGTTGGTCACACGAAAACGAGCCTACCCGACCAGAGACTGTGCCAACCTGCCCGGCCCTACCTACTTATAATTAACAGACATACCAGAAAGTATACTACCTATCCTACCTAACGCTATATTTAAAAAATGGCAAAACATGCACACCAACACACTCACTCCACGGTTCTCACACATACCACCCGGGCGCAAAGGTCCTACACTAGAGAGGACGTCCCGGGACGCCTCCGACACCCGAGCTTAATACAACATTCACACTCTAAGGTACTTACCTTTTTCCTGAAATCGACTGACGAAGGCTAGTGACCATTGCGTAAAACGTGATAAAACACGTCTGAGGAAATGATATCGTTAAAATAAATATAAGTAAACTTGGAATTATAATTGTAATTTATGGCAATATAAAAAGCGTGGTTACACTTAATCGCGTGGATGATATTATCACAAATTGTGATTGTATCGAGACGTAAATTGAATCGATATATGTCTCGACATTTTTAATATTTGAAGTTTTAACGAATGAGAAAAAGCGACGCAATTCCACGGCCTAACAACACACACACACATAATGTGGAAAATACGTCGTGCACGATACACTAACACATCGTCAGTCGCTGAGAAATTATTACATTACTTAATTCTAGACCATCGTGCCCAATGTCTTTCTCCCATTCAAGTAGCACCTGGGCACGTGAATGAGATCCTGACAATGGGCACGGAAAGGGTTAAACCTGAAAATCCTGATCTAAAAAGATGATTAGTTTGTGTAATTTTTATTTAACGGACTAACGTTCTTTGAGTTTATATTTTACTACTTTGCATCTGATTAAATTTACTTTATTAATTTAATAGTAACTAAGTAACTCTACTTTATTAATTTAATAAATTAGAACAAAATTTTAATATTTCGAAAAAAGTAGCGTTAGTAGAAAAAGACTGAGACTCATGCAAATAGAATTATTGACTCTAAATATATTACTAAGAAAGAAATAATCTCAGGCGATCTCTTTATCAAAGCATATACTCGAAAGTGCAGAAGCAGTGTTCAAAATTATTGCTTTGATTAAAAAATCTGCCTGTCGCGAAGTGTCTTCTTGCACGTAAAATTTTGCACATTTTTGTACGGAAAAAAATGAATTTTGACTCATATTTTAAATTCTAACCGAAATGAAATAAACGATCGTGACTTAATATTGTCACGATTAATTCATTACTTAAGATCAAGTATATGTATGTCATACAGGTATATTCGTGTAGATATTTGCCATTTGCAAATATTCATACAAAATATTAACATGCACATTTATAAATAACACGAATATATTCTCGAGTGTATATGTTTAACCTAATTATTAAAAAACTAATTATTATAATCGCGCTGTGCAAGAAGACCTATCCTAAACTAATAAATTTGAAAAAAGAGTGTTACTACTCACGGGTATAAAAAATACCCGCGGTCACTATGCTCGCAAAAATTTCTACGTAGTACAACCGGTCACCCGTGCCGATTCGGACCTTTCATCCTACGACATGATTGAGTGACCGGAGGAACAAAAATGCATGCGACTCACCGTTCGAAGCGGAGAAACAGAAGACGTACCATGGATGCTGCGGATAATCAGGGAGACTAACATCAGGCAGGAACCGTGTGAGGTCCAGTGTTGGAAATGGAGGTTGCGAACAATCTATTACAGAACAAAACACGATGAGTGATTACTGATTATTTGAAAAGTTGGAGATAATGAAAAATGAAGGTTTATTAACTTTAGTAAAACATAAAATATCATTAATATCGTTAATGCACAATAAAAAACATGGAACTTTAGCAATTCACTGATTTTTGATACGTATCGGACAGTTTTATTGCATTTTAACGTTAAGACTTTAAGACTTTATTTCAATTAAAGAGAACATTTACAGCTTTTTAAGTTATCAACCATTCTTATTTTATAATTAACAATATTTCAAACAAAATATAATAAATAGGACAAGTTGAAATACAATATATAAAACTACTTACATTCTTGAGTTCCAGGAGAGGCTTTATCCTCTTGAGGAAGGCACTGACTCTAATACCGAAAACGAATATTCGAAACAATAAATATAAAAAAAAAAAAAAAAAAAAAAAAAAATAAAAGACTACGTTACCACGACCGCTTAAATTATGATCGACGAACAAGTACTCTAATATCGCGTACAAATTTAATTGATAAAATTTTATTACTTTCGCGTGTGATTATTTGATCGAATTTAATCAAAAATATCGTGATTTTAAAAAATTGAAAAGAAACTATTGCGTAGCAAACACTGACTCTACAACCGCATTGCGCGCGGTCACAAATATTTCCTGAAAATAAAGCAGTTTAGGGCCGGAGGTGGGGGGGGGGGGGGGGGAAAAGAAGCGAAACGTTGTTTCGACAATTTTTCCTCTTTTTCCTATTGAACGTTTATTTAGAAAATACTGCTATTTCTTTACACTTAAAAATTATTATTAAGAAACTGGAACAAGTATGAAACTATAAGTTGAAAATTGTGAGATATTTCTCGATAGCAAACAAATGCTTACGAATACCGTGAATGCAATGCAATCGATTTCAAGAATTATACTGTTCGCAATTAGAATATATACTGTAAATTTTCGTTTTTAGAATACGAAATATACATTGCACTAATACACTATAGTCGCCTGTTATAAATATTGGAAAATATTTGCAAGAATTCAAAAGTTCGCCACTAAATATGTTTAAAGAATACTTGTTTCGAGGTATTTGAATCTAACTGTTACTATGTTGCAAGTTTATGACGTTAACTGAAGCAAATACACATAATACAACAAAAAAAAAAATTGAATTCCATGAGTGAATTATTGAGATATAACTCAATTTGAAACAATAAAATAACTTATTAAAAATTCGTTTGAAATAAGAGAATGATCTCATATATCGGAAATAAAACAATAATTTGTTTAACCGAACCTATTGACACTGCATACACAATTTCGTGTTCTGAGAAAGGGACATTCGAGTCATTGTTCTAAACTGTTTAACGTTCTATTTTCGCGGCTCAAAACTTTTGAATATATCGAAAAGTTATAAACTCTAACAGAACCGCAATAATTTTCTCTTAAAAATGGGAAACTAAGAAGAAGCCCGAACAAACAGACAATGAAAGAAAAATCGCGGCGCGAACTCGTTCGTTCGCGATCTTTCCAAAGAATCAATGGACTTACGCAACGCACTCCCGTGCACAAAATAACCACAAGATTCAATGCAAAAAACGAATCGATTTTTATACTAGATTCCAAGTCAGATAAGTACCATTATACAGAATGGGCTCAGAATGGATTTGAGAGACAAGACATATCCCACGGTGTCCAACGGTGTCCCACGTTGTCCCACGTTGTCCCACGTTGTCCCACGTTGTCCCACGCTATCCCACGTTGTCCCACGTTGTCCCAGGTTGTCCCACGTTGTCCCACGTTGTCCCACGTTGTCCCACGTTGTCCCACGTTATCCCACGTTGTCCCACGTTGTCCCACGTTGTCCCACGTTGTCCCACGTTGTCCCACGTTGTCCCACGTTGTCCCACGTTGTCCCACGTTGTCCCACGTTGTCCCACGTTGTCCCACGTTGTCCCACGTTGTCCAACGTTGTCCCACGTTGTCCCACGTTGTCCCACGTTGTCCCACGTTGTCCCACGTTGTCCCACGTTGTCCCACGTTGTCCCACGTTGTCCCACGTTGTCCCACGTTGTCCCACGTTGTCCCACGTTGTCCCACGGTGTCCCACGATGTCCAACGGTGTCCCACGATGTCCAACGGTGTCCCACGATGTCCAACGGTGTCCCACGGTGACCCACGGTGTCCCACGGTGTCCCACGGTGTCCCACGATGTCCAACGTCGTCCCACGGTGACCTACGGTGCAGCCCAGTCTGTATCATCCAAAATTCTGTTCGCGGCATTTGGAGATACAAACCGGACTGCTGCGTAGTTCTTAGCTTGGTATCGTTTTCCAAAGATTAATCAACTGATTAATTTTTTGGAAAACGATGCCAATTACCAGGTCTCACCACGCGGAGGTGACTACGCTAGAGACCCGCCCATGGGTTATTTAACTTTATACATCGATCTCGATATTCAACCTATTGGCAGAATATCGAGTACCGTCTCTACTTAACCATGGGCCTGCGTAAAGAGATATGGGAGTATACCACGCGACAGTGTGAAAGAATTAAGCGACCGCGAAGCGAAAAATAACGAGGACAATTTTTTCTGTGTAGTAAGCAAGAGGATGAAGAGAAAAGAGATTTTTATTTTTCGTTCCAAGATGGATCATTGTACCGAATAGAATCACAATACACTTTACATCTGTATTTACCTTATGAATAATTAAGGCCAAAGCGCCCATACCCCGCGGTTGCCCACGACGTCCCACCCATCGGGAGGTATTAGTCCGGTCTAGATCATCGAGACAGTTTTGAATGATCTAAACTAGATTGTGTTGGAACAGTTTTCACCATGATCTCGTTGTTCAAATGTTATAAATTAGTGGTTTAAATATTATAAATTGATGCTTTAATTGCTATTAAGTAATGGTTTAAAAGTTGTTAATTAATGGTTTGATTGTTATAAATTAATGATATAATTGTTATTAAGTAATGGCTTAAATATAATAAATTAATGCTTCAATTATTCTTAAGTAATGGTTAAAATGTCGTTAATTAATGTACTGATTCTAATAAATTAATAGTTTAATTGTTATTAATTAATAGGGCAAATGCTATAAAGTAATAGTTTAAATGTTATAAATTAATGGTTTAAATGTAGTAAATAAATATTTCGAATGTTGTTAATTAATAGTTTAAATGTTAAAATAAATGTTTTGAATGTTGTTACTTAATGGTCGAATTGTTGTAAATTAATAGATTATATGTTACAAATTAATAGGTTAAATGTTATAAATTAATAGTTCGAATGTTAGAAATTAATGGTTTAAATGTGTAAAGTAATAGTTTAAATGTTGTAAATTAATGGCTTAGACGTTATAAATGAATAGCATAAGTGTTATAAATTAACAGTTTAAATGTTATAAATTAATTGCTGTAATGTTATAAATTAATAGCTTAAATGTTATAAATTAATGGCCTAAGTGTTACAAATTAATAGCTTAAATGTTATAAATTAATAGCTTAAATGTTATAAATTAACAGTTTAAATGTTATAAATTAATTGCTTTAATGTTATAAATTAATAGCTTAAATGTTATAAATTAATAGCCTAAATGTTATAAATTAATAGCTTAAATGTTATAAATTAATAGCTTAAAGGTTATAAATTAATTGCTGAAGTGTTGTAAATTAATAGCCTAAATGTTATAAATTAATAGCTTAAATGTTATAAATTAATAGCTTAAATGTTATAAATTAATTGCTTAAATGTTATAAATTAATTGCTTAAGTGTTGTTAATTAATGGCATAAACGTTATAAATTACAAGTTTCAATGTTATTATTTGATATTTTTTTTTACTTACCTTATGTTTAAGTTTCCTTTCGATGTTCACTCTCCGGGAGTTCAGGCAGGAAAAAGCTCGCGCGTGACTTGCGTGTTCCTTATATGACTTGTCAAGGTGTCGGGATGTTAATCAAACGGTAACGATGTTTTGACGTAGCAGCAGGCGGTTTTTCCATTATAACAAAGTCAAATTGAACAATTTCTTAATTTTTAACGTAAATTGGCGTCTTTAACTATTTAATACGATATCCATTTTTATCATTTTAATAGTTTCTATAAACTAAGACTAAATCCACACTTCTTTGATACTAGTTTTCGACTATCAATTAGTTTGAACAAAAAGGGAGAAAGGCCTAACGGCAGTCGATGACGTTACTGTGAATTAAGTTAAGGTATTAAATAATTAGACAGATAAAATTCATATTAAGCGTTATATTATATTATCGATATTCGTTCATTTACTCGTGCTAATTAAAAAATAAAATGTTCTTTTTTCTTGAATAACATCCACATCTCTGTTTGCGATATTTAAAATTCTTACCTAATGTTTACTTAAAATTCAGGTTCTTTTTTAATTCCTCTCAAGTTAAACGAATAAATCTACTCGTTATAGTTGTAACATAAAATGTTTTTTTTTCTTCAATACCGCCTCCATTGCTGTACGTGATACAGTTATTAATTATGTAGCTAATAGTATGAACTAATTGGTTGTAATCGCGGTTAAATATTTCTTCGTTAAATCTATCGATCTATTAGGCTATTACCGACAGACTTATTGATTCCTTGAAAAATGGTTTGATTCTTATAAATTAATGTTTTAAATGTTGTCAACTAATGTTTCGATTGTTATAAATTAATAGTTTAATCGTTGTTAATTATTTGCTTAAATGTTATAAATTAATGGCTTAGACGTTATAAATTAATAGCTTAAAGGTTAAAAATTAATAGTTTAGATGTTATAAACTAATAGTTTGAGTGTTAGAAATTAATGGTTTAAATGTATAAAGTAATACCTTAAATGTTATAAATTATTAGATTAGATGTTGTAAATTCATGGCATAAATGTTAGAAATTAATTCCTTAAATGTTATAAATTAATAGTTTGACTGTTAGAAATTAATAGTTTAAATGTATAAAGTAATAGTTTGACTGTTAGAAATTAGTGGTTTAAATGTATAAAGTAATACCTTAAATGTTATAAATTATTAGATTAGATGTTGTAAATTCATGGCATAAATGTTAGAAATTAATTCCTTAAATGTTATAAATTAATAGCTTAAGTGTTATAAATTAATGTCTTAAATGTAAGAAATTAATGTTTTAAAAGTATAAATTAATGGCTTAAATGTTATAAATTAATAGCATAAATGTTATAAATTAATTACTCAAGTGTTGTAAATTAATGGGTTAGACGTTATAAATTACTGGTTTCAATGTTATTATTTGATATTTTTTTTATTTACCTTATGTTAAGTTCCTTTCCGATGTTTACTCTCTGGGAGTTCAAGCACGATAAAGCTCGCGCGCGACTTGCGTGTTCCTTATATAACTTAACAACGTGTCGGGACGTTAATCAAACGGTAACAATTTTTTGACACAGCTGGAGGTGGTTTTTTCATTATAACAAAATCAAATTGAACAATTCCTGAATTTTTATCGTAAATTGACGTCTTTAACGATTTAATACGATATCCATTTTTCCCATTTTTATAGTTTCTACAAACTAAGACTAAATTCACTCTTCTTTGATACTAGTTTTCGACTATCAATTAGTTTGAACAAAGAGGGGAAAAAGCCTAACGGCGGTCGATGACGTTACTGTGAAATTAGTTAAAGTATTAAATAATCAGACCGATAAAATTTATATTATATTATCGATATTCGTTCATTTACTCGTGCTAATTAAAAAATAAAATGTTCTTTTTTCTTGAATAACACCTACATCACTGTCTGCGATGTTTAAAATTCTTACTTAATGCTTACTTAAAATTCAGGTTCCTCTTTAATCCCTCTCAAGTGAAACAAGTAAATTTACTCGTCATAGTTGTAACGTAAAATGGCATTTTTTCTTCAGTACCGCCCGCGTCGCTGTACGTGATACAGTTATTAATTTTGTAGCGAATAACATCAATTAATTGACTGTAATCGCGGTTAGATATTTCTTTGTTAAAACTATCGATCTATTAGGCTATTAGCGAGAGAATTATTGATGCCTTAAAGAATGGTTTGATTCTTATAAATTAATGTTTTACATGTTGTCCATTAATGTTTCAATTGTTATAAATTAATAGCTTAATCGTTGTTAATTATTTGCTTAAATGTTATAAATTAATGTCTTAGACGTTATAAATTAATAGCTCAAATGTTAGAAATTAATGGTTTAAATGTAAAAAGTAACAGCTTAAATGTTATACATTAGTGGCTTAGATGTTGCAAAATAATAGCTTAAATGTTATAAATTAATGGTCTAGAAGTATAAATCAGTGACTTATATGTTGTAAATTAATGGCTTGGACGTTATAAATTAATAGCTTAAATGTTATAAATTAATAGCTTAAGTGTTATAAATTAATGGCTAAAATGTTATAAATT